>NW_010208323.1:0-7432 GCF_000695765.1 Mesitornis unicolor
GTTTTGTTTTAGGTCACCTCTCTGGAATTCACCTTCCATATAATATTTTGACAGGACTCAGTTTCTTTAGTTCTGGGTTTAACGCATACTCTAAGTAATGCAATAGGTCATGCTTGCTACTGGTACAGATTTGCCTCCTGATATGTTTTGGCTATCCGTTGTTTTATCATACGATTCATTTTTCCGATCTGTCCACTGGTCTGTGGCCTGTATGGAATGTGCAGTTGCCAATCAATTCCCAATAATTTACTAATTTGTTGTACCACTCGCAAGTACCCCAATGAGATAACCGTGGGTACTCCAAATTGGGGTATTATTTTATTTAATAGTATCTTAGACACTTCCCTGGCTTTATTTGTTCTACAGGGAAAAGCCTCTGGCCATCCAGAAAACGTATCCAAAGCTGACGTGCGGATACAAAGCAGACCCCACAATCCATAAGATTGTAAAGTCGGTATGTTTTTTCACCGGCAGCAAGGTAGATTTTTCTTAAGACCTTGTGCGCTGAGTGCCACTGCTCGCCGAGGTTATATGTGGTAAAATGTTACATATACATAAGATTTCCCAATACGCCTATACATATGCATGACCTATCCCCGCTTCATATTAAGATTAGTTCCAGGAAGTCATTTCCATAAACTCCTAACTGTGCTTGCGCAGTACCTTCTGGTGGTCATCGTGGAGACCTTCTTTTTGTGACCACTAGTAACCTTTGCTCGTGCGCAGACTCAGTTGTTCTCTGGTTCTTGCTCAATCCAGGGGGTCAGGTTTAGCCAGTTCTTGAGACCACTCTCTGGTTCTTATCAGTAACTCAAGACTTCTCGCTCCACCCAGTCCCCACAATTAGCAGCACATTTAGTAAGCGATAAGTAATACAATGTTTCCCAAGATTTCTTTAATCCCTTTTTCAGTTCCCCCTTTTCTAGAGGATTAGTAAATTCTTTTACTATGTATAATACTAATACAGTGCCTCTTTATTTAATATTTCCTCAAAGTATTTATTAGACTCAAGTTTTCATCGTAATTGGTTTTTCCTCCATTCACTGTAAGAATCTTTTGTACCCTGGAGACACCAAAAACTACCTGAGTTGTCTGGTGAGCCTAAAACTAAACAGGGCAGCACTGCTCATTTAAAGAACTGAAACCTGAGTTGAGCCTTGAAATCCCCAACAAATAATATGCCCTGAGTCCCAATCAAAGCACCATTCAGTTGCCTAAAAGTAAAACAAAGGTAAACTGGAGGATGTCTCTGGCTTGACAATACAAAGATATGCAAGAGATAAAGCATTCAGAAGGGAACATCACCCATGAATAACTAAAGATAAGGGGAAACACTGCTAAAGACAAACACCTCAGGTGGTCTAAGGCACCTCCTTAGGTCCATACTCCCTGAGTGTATTTGATGTTTCTCCTCAGGTCCATGTCTATGCTTCCCTGAGTGTATTGTCTCTGGCTTGACAATACAAAGATATGCAAGAGATAAAGCATTCAGAAGGGAACATCACCCATGAATAACTAAAGATAAGGGGAAACACTGCTAAAGACAAACACCTCAGGTGGTCTAAGGCACCTCCTTAGGTCCATACTCCCTGAGTGTATTTGATGTTTCTCCTCAGGTCCATGTCTATGCTTCCCTGAGTGTATTCTTGGTTTTGCTCCACTGTATTTCTGTTCAACAGGCTTGTATATTTGCCAGGCAGTCGGGCTTACAGCGGGCAAGTTGTTGTTGTTAGAGTGTGTGTGTCAGTTTTACAGTGGGTTGTTGGTATTATATTAGTTATACAACCTTTAGTGTACTTGTAGCTTTTCAGTTTATCACCGGCAATCCAATACCTTTGTATTGTTTGGTCCCTTGGAGCCAGACAGAAATCCTCCAGTTTACCTTTGTTTTACTTTTAGGCAACTGAATGGTGCTTTGATTGGGACTCAGGGCATATTATTTGTTGGGGATTTCAAGGCTCAACTCAGGTTTCAGTTCTTTAAATGAGCAGTGCTGCCCTGTTTAGTTTTAGGCTCACCAGACAACTCAGGGCTGAGCAATCCACACAGCTCCCCATGGGTCATCTCTGCAGAGACGGCCTCAAGGCTGAGGACAGGATCCAAGGCTGAGTTGTCCCTGCAACCCCTCATGAGTCACCTGGTACAGTGGACATTACCAAAACCTGTTTAAACAATGAACAAGACCAATCCTTACACCTTCAAACAGTTCATATCCCAGGTAGGTCACCTGTTGCTGTACCATCCGAGCCTTCTGTTGAGCCACTCAGTACCCATTTAGTCCAAGAAAATTTAGCAAAGGAACAGTCCCCTGGATGCACTCAGGTTTTGCTTCGGTTGCTATCAATAACTCATCAACATATTGTAAAGGAGCTCTGGTTTCCGAGGGAGGTTATCATGTTTCAAGTTCTTGGGCTAATTTGTTTCCAAGAAGTATCGGGCTGTTTCTGAAACCTTGGGGTAACACTGTCCAAATGAGTGGAGTTTTTCTACCAGTGGTGAGGTTCTCCCACTCAAATGCAAACAGCTTTTGGCTTTCCTTGGCTAGAGGCAAGCAGAAGAACGCATCTTTCCAGTCTAATATTGTAAACCACACTTGACTGTTCTTCAGTTTTGTGAGTAAAGTATAGGGATTGCCAACTACTGGGTGTAGATCTTTAACAACCCTATTTATTGCTCTTAAGTCTGGCACTACTCGATAAGTCCCATCTGTTTTCTTCACTGGCAAGATGGGAACGTTATATTCTGATTCACACTCTACTACCAGCCCATGCTGCAAAAAGTTGTTATTAATTGGGCTTTCTGTTCCTCTATGATTTATTTTCAAGGGGTATTTTTAACACACTGGGTTAGCTCCTTCTTTCAACTCTGTCACTACAGGGTTAGCACTCTTTGCTCTTCCTGGAGTCCCTGCAGCCCAAACTCTTGGATAAACTTGACGAATAATTTCTTCCATTTCAGGTGATAAACTAGAAAGCCCTTTAGGATGCAAGCTCAACATTTCGATCAACTGATTGTCACTTCCCTTTAATTTCACTTGCTTAAAAACTATTGCTGCTCCCAATTGCTCTAATAAATCTCGTCCTAACGAAGATTGGGGAGAATCTGGCAAACACAAAAAAACCAATATATTCCAATCTGTTTTCCCAGTTTATATTTGGGAGGTTCTGAAAAGAAAGCCTTGTTCTGCTGGCTCCTACCACAGTCCCAAAATCCTGGCTTATGGGTATTGCATCCACTGAATTACTGCTGAATTGCTGTATATTGTAAAAGAGCAATCAACTGAGACACACATGTGCTCAAAAGATGAAGTTGTGCAAGCTGAGGAATGGGATGTGGCTTCCAGCCAAGCATTTTCCACAAAGTTAAACACAGAGAAGAAAGTGCTCATATCCATTAAAAACTTCATTTACTCCTCATGCTTCCCTAGTTTTATTTTAATCAATGGATCTGCTGAGGAAGATGCCTCAGGTCCCCATCACTCAGCCTCTGCTGCAGGTACCACCACCCAGGGATGGGCTCCTTGGGGGTTTTGGACATAAATTTTTCCAATGCCATTTTTCTGGACTTATTATACCCTTCTGGTATATTCCTCAATCCTCTTCAATTTCCAATGGGGTCTCCCTCTTCCCCATCCCCTGAATCCTCTGCCGCTACGGCGGCGATAATACAGCCACATCTTTCCTTCAACATTCTAATGCCATCTTATAAATACAGCCAACAGATTTACCTCACAGACCAGCCGAGGGGAAGTCTCCCAAAAACTCAGGTCACCCTTTGGCAGCCTCTATGAAACCTAAAATAAGAGCGCTTTAAAGATATTTCACCAGGTACCAGATTCCCAGTATACACAGGAGAAGCACAAGAACTCCCAGCACTTAGCAACACATTTAATTACCTGCTGCAAGTCTACTATGATTTTTTAAATCATTAGTTGGCGAAGAAACTGCAGTATGCAATATAATATGCAATATATAATATGCAACACCCACAGACGCACTCAAAAACCTGTCGCTCAAGGCCTCCAGAAGATACCTTCATATTTTCTACCTATAGTTTTATCTACCTTTAGCACATCACAGTAATGTACAGCACTGCTTCTCGCTGCCTTTTTTCCCTCATACCGCTGTGAACACCTCCGTTATTATAACAAAAACCGGCAGCCAGGCTCACGGCCCCGCACCCCCCACATCAACAGGGTTGGCGGGAACGCCGGGCACCTCAGGCCGCCCCTCACACCCTCCCTGCAGACCCCTCGTACCCTCCCCCGAAAAATCTCGCCTCACATCCCCACAACCGAACGCCGTGATGGCGCAACGAGGGCCCCTCCACCGCCTTTCCACCCCTCTCTTACCCTCCGTGGTCGTTTCGGGTCCGAAGCTCTGGTCCCGGCTGTGGAAGAGCAACGAAACGGTGGTACCTCCAGCTCCACCGCCCGGGAAAGCGGAGCCCGCCAGAGCGGGGGGCGGGACCGTGTGGGGCGGAGGAGAGAGGTGCTTAACTTTGTTTAACTCTTTTTTTACGAGAGTAAGTTGTGCCCAAGTCACCTCAAAAAAGAATTGGCGACATAAAAAGCCTGTTTTTCCTAATAATTCAGCTTTTGCCCTTGTTCAGGTCAGTGCTCGGCCTCAGCCCTCACCGTCCTACATGTCACACTCACAACCCTTCACATTAGGTGAATGTCTGGGATATTAACACATTATCCGGACCCTTACAGCATCATTGGTGGTTTGGGGTCTTTTTCCTCTTCAATTCTTATCTCAAACCACAAGTTTTTGCGTTTTTTTTTCCTCACTTCTGTCCTTCAATTCGCGCAGCCAGCTGGGGTCAATGCACCACACCACGCCAGCAAAGCACCACTGAAATGGGTACTAAATAATCCAGATAAAATCTGAGCACAAGGGGTTGAATGTTAAAACATTCTTCAAAGCAAATAATTTCTTTGTGAACATTTATATGAAATGCAAGTACTGCAAAATCAAGGTGGTCTTGAATACAAAATCCTTCCTTGCTCATATGACAAGATAAACCAACTTTTTTCCACTTATATTTCTGTTCTTTAGCCCTAAATATCGCTGATGTCTTCTCTCAAGCTGCCCGCAGAGTACACAGGTTCACTGTTTTTGGGTGTTTCATAGATTAGACAATAAAAGATCTGTCTGAGCCTTTGCAATATGAAAGTAACCACTTGTGCTTCCTCAGATGGTTCTTTATAGACGGGGGTTTTGGTTCATACGCGGGCTTTTTGGTTTCATATCTGCAAAGGCAGACATAATAATGGCTGAATAAAAGCTATAAATGCAAAGAAGTATATAAATATGAAGAAGTATATAAATATGAAGAAGTATATAAATACGAAGAAGGACACTGCCACCACGAGGACCATTGAGGAGGCTGTAGGAAGGGCTGCTGAGATCGAGCTTTGTACCAGGCACAGATCATAAAAGAATTGAGCGTATTTTAAAGTTTTCAAAACTAGAAGAAATGCTAAAAAGGACATCGCAATCCTTACAGTCTGATCTACATGAGGCATTGCATGAAAATGAATGAAATCATTTGGGTGAAGTAAGTAAAACTTCACTATTTCTGTTCTCACCTTAAACTTTGCGGCCGTTAAAACAACAGGAGGAATGCTGATTTTAAGCTAAAGTTGATTATATTGGAAATTTTATATATATATATATAATCCTTTTTTTCTTGTCCGATGGTATAGTGCAGCTACTACCCTGGAAGAAGTCAGAAAGAAGATAAGGAAGCATCAGAGATCAGGGAGCTTGTCCGAGCACTGCAGCTGGTTCAGTGACTGGAGTCACACTCTCTCCTCAACTCACTGGGACTTAACGGTTTGGCACAAACGGGTTTTGAATATTGTTGTAAAGCTGTGGGTTCTTCTTTTAGTTGCTCTATCTCTTTCCTTTCCTTCCTATCTACCTCTAAAATCACCACCCAGGACAAACATGAGTCTGGGCAGTCACAAGCGGTGTTCCCCAGGGCTCGGGTTTGGGGCCAGTCCTGTTGAACATCTTTATCAATGGTCTGGATGAAGGGATCGAGTGCTCCCTCAGCAAGTTTGCAGATGACACTGAGTTGGGAGGGAGTGTTGATCTGCCTGAGGGTAGGAAGGCTCTGAGAGGGACCTGGCCAGGCGGATGAGGTTCAACAAGGCCAAGTGCCGGGTCCTGCACTTGGGTCACAACAACCCCATGGACGCTGCAGGCGTGGGGAAGAGTGGCTGGAGAGCACCTGGAAGAGAAGGACCTGGAGGTATTGGTTGAAATTCGGCTGAACAGGAGCCAGCAGAGTGCCCAGGTGGCCAAGAGGCCAATGCCATCCTGGCTTGTATCAGCAATGGAGTGGGCAGCAGGAGCAGGGCAGGGATCCTTCCCCTGTGCTGGGCATTGGTGAGGCCGCCCCTCGAATCCTGTGTTCAGTTTTGGGGCCCTCACTCCCAGAAGGACATTGAGGGGCTGGAGCGTGGACAGAGATGGGCAAGAGAGCTGGGGAGGGGTCTGGAGCACCTGAATGATGGGGAGCGGCTGAGGGAGCTGGGGTTTCAACTGGAGAAAAGGAGTTGAGGGGAGACCTTATTGCCTTCTATAGCTCCCTGAAAGGAGGGGGTAGAGAGGTGTTGGTCTCTTTGTCCATGTAGCCAGTGATAGGACACGAGGAAATGGCTTCAAGTGGTGCCAGGGGAGGGTTAGGTTGGATATGAGGAGGAATTGTGGCACCCATGCCACAACCCACACCGTCCTCAGCAGCACGACAGGGTCAATGCATGGGGCACCCCCATTCCCAGCATTGGCTGCCACAGGAAAAGGCAGAGTCCTGCACCCAGGAGCAAGCAAAGGCGATTTCACCCCACGGGGCTTTCCTGACCACCCCCTGCAAGACAGGGTGGGTAAAAATAACAGCAAGGTCTGGATCCAGGCCCGAGCGATCCCGGCCTGGGCTGCTATAAAAAGAAAGAGCGGCCGCTTCTCGCCTTTCCTGGGGGCAGCGGGTGGGCGCCGAGGGAGCCAGGGAGCAGCACCCCAAACCCCACTGTGGGGCACAGGTAATGCTTCTGGCTGGGGGTCATGGGGGGTTTTGCTCCTGGCCGGGAACACCGCAGACCCGTGGGCTGCCATGACCTTGATGCCAGGTGCTGGGGACGCTGTTGACGGGGTTTTAATGGGGTTGGGCTCTCGGCCGGTGCCGGGGATGCAACTGGGGGTGCTTCCCCCCATCCTGCCCTGCTTCTTTCTGCAACCTCATCCCTGAGCTGACCACTCCACCTCCCCGAGCAGAGGAACCCAGGGCGGCTTTGGCCACCATGGAGCCCCTGGCGCTGGCTTTGGTGCTGCTGGCCGGGACCTTGGCCGCCGGCAGCCCCAAGCAGCGCAGAGACCTCGACTGGCTCTAGGAGGAGGCGCTGGACATGGCACCCAACACGCTC
>NW_010208324.1:0-5621 GCF_000695765.1 Mesitornis unicolor
TTTTCCAACCAAGCGATTCTGTGTGTGAACAAAAAGGCCTAGGTGTTTCCAAACAGGGACCTCATATAAGGCTCCTCAACATTAGATAGATGTAGATTTTCAAAAGTGACTGGTGAGCTGACTTGTACTCATCTCCATTTTAGGCAACTTTAACTAGACCTAATTTTCAGAAAGCACTGTGTTCTCAGTCCTTTCAAATGATCCTTTTAAAAGAAAACCTCAAAATAGGTATCCAAAAATCTTAAATATTTGAAATAATTAAATAGCTGTAAATATATTATTATTATTAATAACTTCTAAAACTTCTTGTTTTGCTATTTTATTTCCATAGCAGCTTAGGCCTTGGTCTTTGTAAGGATGAAAAAGCAGCATATCACTTCTGGAAAAGAAAATCTGCCAAGTTCATCTAATTACTTAAAATTCTAGAGAAATAATTTTATTCATAAAAGTCTGCAAACTGATCCCCAAACCACATTTTCTGCTGTTTGTACAGGACACTTCTACACTGGTCAGTTTTAAGAGTCAGCTTGACAGGGTGCTGACTCATCTCATTTGAACTATACTTTTACCTTGAAAGGCTGGACTAGATGATCCTTGTGGTCCCTTCCAACCTGGTATTCTATCATTCTATGAAACAAAGATGGTCAGCTCCCTGCCTGGGGTGCTTCGACACTGTGGTAACGCAGCAAGAAACAGCAACAACAGAGCAGCAGGACAGCCAGCACCAGCATCCCAAAGGCTGCACTCCCAGCATCTTACAAATCTGCCTGGAAAACCAACCCCAGGAGTGCTAGCTCCTGCTCCATGAGAGAGAGCTTTACATTATCCCACACTAAATGTGAAAATTGGGTTAGGTATGGCACTTTCCTAAAACTGCCTCTGCTTTGGCGTGTGTCAGCAGCCAGGACAGCAGCATTGTGGACATGACAGCACGCGAGGGGTGTACGCAGTTTCAGCCACCTGCCAGCTTTCACCAGCTGAACTCATCACCAGTGCAACCCACGCTCACTAAATAAAACTTCATGAAGCAGCACCAGTGCATTTCAAGGTCCTAAGTAAAAAAATTTTTTAAAAAGGTGCACAAAAAGTGACTGATAAAGGGAAATGCATTAGGAGTGGGACAAAGGGTGAGTCTCATACATTCTGACATGTAAGCCGCTAGACACAGAATCAATGAGCCATTAAATATTAATTTGGCTGTAGTAAGTCTTCTTGGCCCACCAGATCTTCCCAGATTGAAAGTTTCTACTCCTACAAAGGAGGCTTCCTTCCCATTAGGGAACACAAATGAGAGAGGTAGTAGAAAACTTTGTTAACAACTCAGAGTCAGTTACGGACCTGAGACTATTCAGAACTCAAAGCCAGACGAAGAGAACAGTTAACAAAGAAGAGAAAGGGAAAGAAAAAAAGATATACTGAAAATATAAATATTGAGCACTGCAATGTATTTCAGCTTGGCTACATAGTCCCAAGGGTCACACTGAACACTCTGAGCCATGGCAAGGGCACTGAGAACAGGCAGGAGTGTCCAGCACTGCAGGACTGAGCTTTCCAACACAAACCAGAGTGATAGCCACTAAACGCATTTTGTAACATAATCAAGCATAGGCACATTCCCAATCCATGTCCAATGGAAAAATTATTTCACTTTTATTTTACCTTGGACTGTGGTTGGAAAGAACAAAGTCTCAGGTTCCATAGGGTCATGTGAACTGATAGCCTTGAAGAAAAAGAATAACTTCAGATTCCACTTTTGCCCTCATCTCAGTGCAGTCCCATAGTACCAAACTTCAGAAAACATCAAAAATATCACTATGTGTTCCACGGAATCCAACTGGACATGGTATGTATGTAACCATACCCATTACCAACATTTCCACCACATACTTGTAGGCCTCTCATCATGAGCAGCTGCAAGTTAATGAATTAATTCTCAGGATAACTATACTAACATAAGGAACCATCGTTACTCTCCTAGTACAGACTCAAAGCAGAAGCTCAAGATCCCAGAGTCTGACCACTCTGATCTGGCTTCTGTTGATCTAAAACTGAGACACCCATCATCAAACACAAAGGATTGCTATTACTATGATCTAAAGGATTCCATTTAAGTCAAGCTTTTAACCAAAATTCTCAAGAAATTCCATATAAATACTTAAGAAAAATAAATTACAGACTTTATTGCACAGTCTGAAGTTAGAATATTCTGCAGTTTTTCCACAGGATGCTTAAACTCATCCCTAATATCCGGTTTAATTCTCCTAGTAGAAAACACAGTCCTGATACATGAATACTGTGAAACAATTAATGTAGTCACTGCCTGTGATCCTGGGACTAAAGAATCTTCAGCTGAAATTCACATTTACTTCTTCATTCATCGTTTGGGTGGTTGTTTTTTTATAAACCTCACAAGATGGGAGGCCACTGCAATGACAGCTAAATGACAAAAAAAAAGACAACATGGATTCATCCAAAACCACCGCTTCTAAAAATTCTGTCCTACAATCCTTAACCAGGGAGTGGATCACTTCATTTGAGACAAGGATCAACACCAACACTGTAGACACTAAATCCACTGCTTTAATCACCATCGATGCACTTTAATCAATGATCCTTTAAGGAAAAAGGTATAAATAATGCCTATATCAAGCAGCTGAAGCACCCTCCACCCTGCCAGCATCCATGCTCCTATAGCATTCTGTCTCCTCTGGCTTATTCTGCATCTGGCTCCCTTAAACCTCTTTACCTGGCAGCCAAAGCTCAACCAGAGGATGCTGAGCAGCCTCCTCCCAGCCCCATCTATTCCTTGATTAGGAAGTAGCTGGCACTGAATGGAGCTGGAGACTTGTCAAAGAGCAACTATGCTGAATGCACGCAATACAGTAAATTACAGGCATATTTACTTTAATTTAATCCTTATGCATCTCCTTAAATCAGGAGGTGGGAAGCATAACCTTTTCTGTATTCAAAGAATTCATACAGGTTCCCAATCATCATTCTAATAAAAGAATAACAGTCAGCGTGTGGAAGGTATTTTGTGCTGGTTTTATGTGCTCAGCCACCGTTTTGGTCACTGTTCCCTCTCTTCTCATTTAAGCTCAGACCACATAAAATGTAAAAAGTTTGTTGCATTTTCATAGGTAGCACAGACAAATATTTCATGATATTTCTGCGAATAAACTCTTTTTTCATTCCTCCTATGCAGTATAAAAGACAAGACAATCAGCTGGCTACTGAACCTAGAATAATCATTGGGCTTTCTCTGTGAAATGATGCAAGGATAGAAAAATGGAGTTAGATGGCAAAAGCAAGAGCCAGACCATCTCCTCTAATTAACATCACACAAGCTTTCTGGTTTCCTGGCAACTTTGGAGTTTCAGCCTTGTCAGATGGAACGTATTTGCTTGATAAAATTTTCAGAAATTCTCATCATTCTAATTTGCCAGTAAAACAGATTTTTACAGGGAGAAGGAAGGGAAATTAAATTAGATCCTGTTTTCTTCTTTAATCAAACTGATGGGAAAAAAAAGGGGTGGGCTGATAAAATATTATGCCAATTCTAACATTTATCTAAAACCCATTTCTCATTTCACATGAAAGACCCAGTGGTTCGACCTGTGTGTATGCAACCCCCTTGGACATACTGTAATAAGACCTTAATCTGCATGAGTGAATCTGACTCCTTGGTTTTGCCAAAAATCTGTACACTCATTTGTGAACATAACGACAAGCATTTAATGTCTCAGCCATCAGTACAATAATGAGAAATGCCCTTTCCACTTGGCTGTTAGAAAGCTTGTAAACTTCTGAGCAACAACACTAATATAACCCCACACAGATGGTCCAAATTTAGAGTAACACAATCAAAAAAGATGACAAGAGGCCAACCTCGTAATATGGCCAGAGGCTTTGTTGTCATATAGAAGAAATTAATTCAGTCCAGTTCAGTGCCGCACTGCTCAGTACAGCATCTGAGCATGTCTGCACCAGAAGATGGTACAAACTCCACTGCAGCCACAGAATAAGGTGTATCCCTGGAGAAAAGCCTTCACGATCCCCCTGCTCTGCTTCTGCGCCGTATGGCCCAACTCGCATCACAATTTAATAAATGTGATCCCTTCGGTCTCTCAGGCAGCCCTTGCATCCAAAAGTTTCCATCTTGCAACAGGATGAAAACAAATCCATTTGAGAAACCTTTTGGAAAAAGCACGATGGTTCCCAATTTCTATTTCTCCCATTCGGCTTGCCCAGGCTCACTGCAGTGACAGCACAGCACACCTGGGCCAATTCCCATGAAAAGGTGCTCCTGGAAAAAAAAACCTCCCTTTGTGGTAATCCAGGCACAAGTCATGCTGTTAAAAATATGGTGCTCCTACAGTGACTTTGCTAAATAGTTCTTCTACCAGTATGTAAGTACTGCTAAGAGACCTTGAACATTAGCTTGATACCATTACCTGTAGCCTTGGTTGTAACCAAAGTCCTTTATTTTTCAGAATTGCATGATTAAATGGTACAGGTGCTTTTGAAGCTTTACATCCGTTAGCTCAGCATATACTATCAATGGTAAAAATATTAACTAACCTTCCACCAGACACAGAATGATGGGTTATTCTCATTTCAGTTATCCCAAGGGCCAAATCTTTACTTTGTTTTGTTCTGTTTCCCAGCTACAAAGAGCAAAACACGTCCTTCCACTCTGGCTGACTTTCATCAGTGATTAAGGGGAGAACACAAAAAACCTATCAAATCTAAGGGACACACAGCAAAAGCCAAAATGTTCATTCTTTAGTGCCATGCTCAGAATAGAAGAGCACTCAGCGCCATGGCAGACCACCAGCTTTCACACCACACTGTCCAGGGGAACTGCCGCAAGCTGAACGCTGCCAGGGCCTCGGGGAGGGCAGACAGAGATGGAGGATCACTCATTCCTCCTCCTTCTGCTCTTACAGGTGCTGTTTGGTGCAGGAAGCCACAATCTTCCCAAAGGTGAGAAGACTGAGCGAGGCCACAGCAGAAGGCAGCTTGCTCTGAAGAGGCTGGAGGAGGAGGGAGCTGCTGCCCCAGCACAACAAAAGCAAAGAGAGATTCACGTCTTTCGGCAATTTCTGTCCTTCAGCTCCCGTTGAGTTCATGTGCCAATGCTCCACATTTTTATTTTGCAACTTTGAGCATCGCCCAACCATGAGTGATCTTTCTAGGGGGAAAGTAAAAGCGCGGAAACTGTTACTTAACACGCAGAAGATACAAAGTGGAATCATTCAGAAACCACTTTCCAGCTGGCCTTGTCCTCGCATTCACATGATAGTTTTTATGTTCTTCTGGATTTCTGCTTATTCAAAGTGCTGGAATATGAATGTTGGCCACTTTAACAGAGCAAGCAAACTCAGCATCCATCCCTGACCTGCAGAAAAGGCATCCTCTGATAAACACAAAATTACTTTGGAAAATCCATCGAATGTAAAGAGATAATTTCTTATGTGATTTTTCTTTTTTCCTACCAGCTTGCTTACTTTAAATTCTTTATTTATTGCAGAAGACTGGGTCCGGCACAGTTAGAAAAATGACATCTTTTCCTTTTAATTTAACCCACACAGCACAGACCACCATTCAAATTGGTGGTT
>NW_010208324.1:5652-29220 GCF_000695765.1 Mesitornis unicolor
GTGGTCAATGTACTAATGGAATCAATAAACTTAATTGTGATGAAGTAACTGCCATTTCAATTACTGTATAAATCGTAAATCATTTTCAAACTCACGAAATGTCCTTCTATCAATAAATTATCTGTTTAGGCAATTGTTTAAAAATCAAAGTGTGATCCTGTAAGCATTTAGGGGCTCAGTCACACTGCATGTCGTACTCATAACTTCTGCTTATTCCTCATGGCTTATTCCTTATTGATTAGGATTCAGAACAGAATAAAGACAAATTGAAGGAGTATTTACAATTAGAAATTACAATAATAGCCTCCTCCTCCCCACTTGTTCCCTCTACTCCTCAGTTAGTCAGAACTGGATGCCAAGACAGTAAATATTTCTCCTAAGAAATCTGGAAGCATGGAGCCACTGTGACTGCTGGTACTGTCCAGACACAGAAAGCATCATCTTCAAATAAGCTCTCTGCAAGCCACGATCAAACCATCAGAAACTCTCCAGGCTGATCTCCTGGGTGCTGATATGGACCAATGGCTAAATGCTCCTCTTAAGCCCTATATGCTGCATTGCCCTGTATGACATGTCTAACTCGGCAACTGAAGGCACAGGCATTTCATTCCCTCCTGGAAGTTTAAAATATGCTCCCTAGGTGACAGGAAGCCTTGTCTGCCCAAGTTAAAGATAAATAAATACTGTAGCATGACACAGCATGTACCTCCTTAACAGTCCTCATTCCTCAGTGAAGTGTAAAGGAGCAAGAAAGTCCAGAGAGAAATTATTTCCGTGTAAGCAGTATATATGCGGTGGCATGAGCATGCGTAGCAACCCTCAGATTGAACAAAAGCTTACCATCTTCTAGTCCAGGACAGATACAAGTTATTACACAGAAAGTGATAACCACTGGCAACCCTAATTATCGAGCCTGAAGCAGAACACATGCGTGATCACAAACTGCTGAAGCATAGATTATTAGACAAGTGGAGCCAACGCTCTCTCCATAAACTTCTCCTAAAGATCTGCTGAAGCTCAGCAGGTAAAATAATTTGCATCATCTTTGGCTTTAGTGAACCCCTCTGCATTGTAGAACTTCAAAACTCTGTTCAGATTTGGGATTCCTCTGCACTTTTTGCTTTAGAAATGCATGGTAAGAAACTGCCTTTTTTCCTGAAGTTTTACCTGAAGAGACAAAAAGGATCAAAAAGAAAATAAAAGGTAGATTATCAAGGTCAAGAAAGAGATTGATTACAGCGGTTGTTCAAAAATCAGATCTGGCTCTAGTAAAACCAAAGTGAAAAATCGATCCTGATGGCCATAACACAGTATCACATTTCCACATCACAAGAGTCTGACATCTCTAAATACACTCACACTTTCAACATGACCCCTCACCATCTCTGAGCTCAACTTCCTGGCTTTCAGAGAGGTGGCAGACTTAAAATCCCAATGTCAGCTCCTACTGGCACAATCTCCTCTGTTCTTTGTTTCCAAGCTCTCCAAAATTATTTTCAGAGCCTTTGTTACATACTCACAAACTTCACCTTTATTTCTTCCTACAGGAACACCATCAGCTCCAAAAACTCACTGACTACATTAAGAAACACTCCAAGCAGTAACAATGTCAAATTCAGAGCCTGGTTTAATAATCAGTGAAACTACCTAACGCCAGGTATTTTAAGATGTCTTTTGAAGACCTCTCTCTTCTGGCATGCTAAGCCTTCCTTCAGCACTCTCCTGAAGAGCACTGGCTTTGCACAGCCCTTTGGATCCTACCAATGGTAATTCTCCTATTAAAACTCTCAGTGCTTCTTTACAACACAGCCCGTCCCAGGACAGCGTACACAATTGCTGCTACAGCTTCACTGATTTCTGTAGAAATACATGGGAAATACAGCTCCATACCTTCAGCATTTCAGTTTCCTCATGCTTAGCAGCAATGCCCATTTTCCATTGTCTTCTACCTACAATCAGGAGTCTGTGAAACCTACTCAGCTGGCAATGCAGAGCACGCAAGACAGGGACGCATATTGCTACACGTGAACTGCACCAGATACACTCATCTAATGTGGTGTGTAATTACCACACTTTTAGACACACTTTTAGTATCTCTGTACCACTGGTTACTCTTCAAAAGATTTTTCTCAACAGCTTCATTGCACTGTCTGTTGCAACGGCTTGGTATGAGGACCAACAATGTTTCTGCTTTGTTCTGTTCAGCAAGCTGTAAATTTCTGGTTTTATCTGAAAAATCAGTTTCATTCTTGTAGACATAAAGCTCATTAACATTCTGATACTTTTCTTCTTCCTGAATGTCTCTAAGAAATTCTGCAGTTCTGAGTTTTTAACCAACACTTGGTTTTACTGTAACTCACAGTGGCTGGCCTTGGTCATAACTTAATTTCATACTGCTCTCGAAAGTTGTTTTGGATTCACCAGCAGGAAGGGAGTCGTGTAATTGTCAATGTTATCAAATCACATTTGTCACTTCTTCCTGTAAATACCCAGAAGGAATTTAGTCCACTCAATAAATTCCAGGTATCTGCCTAGGAAGATGCAGAGACACTTAAAAGCTGTGCAGTAATAATAATAAAAGTGAGAAACCTGGCTCTGAACTCCTATGTTTAATGCAGTAACATCTGCTGAATATTATTACCTGCTTTACCATAGCACCTATATGCTCTACCCCAAGATCAAAATAAAAATTATACTAAGTGACATGCAAGAACTGTTTCAGAAGCATAGATTTCACATTGGCCACATGGGCAAAGGGACAGGGAAAAGTAAACACACAAGCAAGGCAACAGAGGTCATAATTTGCAAACATTTCAATGATCTTCTGTGGAGAAAATAAATGAGAGGTTAACCTACAAAGTATTTCAAGTGAGACATAAATAAGTATATATATATACATGCACACAGAACTCCTGATCCTTCCCTGATTTTAATAGAACTTACTTTTACCAGCTGTGTATTGTGTTCATACAAAATTGACCTACAAATATCTATAATCCAAAAAGTGTATTATGAAGCTCATGCAGGTGGAAGAATTAAGGGTGCAGAGGGACAGAGAAATAAAATGCCAGCAGGGTCAGGAAAATAAAAAGAAGAAATAGAGGGGGAAAAAACCAAATTATGGAAGACCAAGAGAATGCCCAGCAGTAAAAATGCAGTGAAGCAGAGGTGGAGAAGCCGTGGAGGGCCATGTGCTGCATGCCCATATGCCAGTGTGGAAGAACAGCCAGGCAATGGCATGCAAAACTCAGTGACACCACGCAGGTCTTGAAGCAGATGCACCAATTCAGAGTTTGCCATGTGAAGTAAAAGCCACAGAAATAGAGAAATACATATTCTTCTAAAAGATTCTTGTCTTTGTACATTATTTTGATCAACAAGAAAAATAGTTCAACTCATGGAGTTTACCGGTAAAGTGAGCAAAGCTACCCAGAAGACAAATTTTGGAAAAGGAACACAGCAGGACACAGCCTCTGCCAAAATTTCCTGATAGTAACTTCTGGATACAGACTTTTCCACACGTGATTCCCCAAACCTGGAGGTGGGGGTTAAGGGATTTGGGGGAAGGGGTGTCATGCGAAGCACTCTTAGTTCACTCATCTGCTTTACCACAAGGTAGCACAAAGAGCTGCAGTGGCAAAGGGAAGTGAAATGCATTAAAAAGGTAATGGGTGTCTGGAGATGGAGAAAGGTGAAAGAGGAATTTAGGTGGTATTTTAACAGAGAACAAGGCAATACAAACATACTAGTAGATAAGGTGGAGATGAACGTCAGCCTCAGCTTCTCAAACACTACCGTAAGTTTTGAGATTTTTTCACTCACTTCTTAAAGAACTAATGGAAATTGGAGTGCACACCACTTTTACAAAAAGAGAAGAAGGGGTACGAGAAGTCTGGAAAGCACCACCTAGCCAGTGTAGCTTTGATTCCCAGGAAAAATTCTAGAAGCTATCACTAAATAAATTGTGTGCAAGCAATGAGTGAAGTCCAATTTGAAATTCTCAAAAGCAAATACTATCAAAATTACCTAATTCCATCATATAGCACAGTAACAGGCCTTAGGGATAACTGAGGGACAACACATACCCTGTCTGTCAAGTAGGTTTGCGAGGAAACACGCCCTTAGTCTGGTGTTATTTAACATCTGTGTGAAGTGGCTGTGCTTATTAAATACGAGGATGAAACACACAGACTGAGGTACAGGATGAGAATTCAAAGTGATCTTCACAAATTGGAAAAATTATCAGAAACGGCTGGGTGCCATTCAGCAAGAACGATGGCAGTCAATGAGCATAAACACCAAAGTGCGCATAATCAGAATAGGCAAGGACTAAGTACACTCAGGAAAAGAAGGGCAGGGAGTGTGTCTGAATCATGAGATACACGCAGACTGTGAATTTTGGAAAGGAAACTTCTAGTCCAGCCTGAAGACCTCAGTTGGAAAAGCATGTTCATGCCAGAGCATCACAGGACTAATGTGGATTAATTGGAGAGAGCCTGGAAGAATGCAATAAAAATGATGAGAGGTCTAGAAAAGCAGCTCCAAATCAGCAACAAGGAAAGGATTACAAAGCTGAGGTTATTAAATCTAAAGAACGCAAGACATACGAGAAGCATAATAAAGGCTTTCAGATATATTAAAGCTTGATGAAAAGAGACAGGCAATAAACTTTTCTCCATATCCTTAGTGGATAGGGGAAGAAGTAAACTGAAGCAAGGCAGATGTAAATCAGACAAAGCCTAACC
This sequence comes from Mesitornis unicolor, assembly GCF_000695765.1. Lineage (NCBI taxonomy): Eukaryota > Metazoa > Chordata > Aves > Mesitornithiformes > Mesitornithidae > Mesitornis > Mesitornis unicolor. Next base: position 10,398 of record NW_010208324.1, read on the forward strand.
CAGCTGTCCAGGCTCTTCTTATCACCATCAATTCTCCAGTTCAGCTCTCCACAAACAACCACACTGACAGCAGCTGAGAGGGTCCGCACAGGCCTGGAAATACGCTACACCTGTTTAAGACAGCACTGATACCCAGAGAAACAGTTAGCAAACTACACAGTAAAGAACCTGTTTCACAATTTGCTGATTCGGCAGTGAAGCTGCTTCCCAAAGTTCCCGTTTCCCCACTGCTCTGGCCCCTTGTTCGCAGCCCCTTGCCTGTGCCCAATGCCCTCTCAGCTGTGTCAGAACAACGGTTGCAGAGCTGCACCATGCACAGGTACAGTGAAATGAGTCAACTTAAAACCAACGCTGGTTTTGGAGGTTTTATTTTAAGAGGGCTATAACCTAGGAGAATGCAACATCAGTAATGCAAAGCACCTAAACCCATACGATAGATAGGTGAACCTGGGTCGTTCACATAAATGGGGCATGCACACCATTTTTTACACTCAGAAGCTGCTTACATCCAAAACCCAGATAAAGCTCTCATACCATGCAAAACCAAATTGGGGATTATACACTCACCACAAACTTCCAAGTTTTCTTACAGCTTTGTACCACAATACTTACAGGACTGTTTCATGTCCTGAACTTCTTTGCTGAGACCAAACAACTGGCACATACCGATGGAAGTGGAATATTACAGTGAGATATTCCAAAATTAAAACCTTAACATGACTTTCTCCTAAACACTCCCCAGTGAATGGTGGCACTTCCACTAGTCTGCAGTAAACTTCAAAGCAGAAAGCCTTTGAAACTAAACACATTATGACCATTAGCAATGCTAATGCCCATTAAATAAATGCATTTTCTACAGATCATAAATAAAAATCCCTTTCAAAAATAGAAAGATATCAAGACAAATATTGAGCTTTATTAGGGCTATAATTATAATCAGGTTAGCTAACACTATCTAAATATTTAACCTTTCAGAGCTCATTGCTGGAGTACAATTGTGGATGCTGTACAACACACATGTAGATCCCAGGCTTTCCAGAGCACTGATTACAGTGACTACAAAGCAGGTAGGTTAAATTTGTTGTCTAAGTAGCTTATCCATTGACCCTGAAAGTAACTAAATATGAAGGCACAGTTAATTTTAAAGACACACAGATTACGTTGCTAATACAGCTCTAACAACTGGAACAGGAACAAAGAGCATTGCCCCAAATTACAATGACAGTCATGCAAAAGATTCAGGAATTAAAACAGGATCCTACTGTATCGAGCTTTAAGCTCACTTTGCTAGACCACAGATATCCCTCACTATATCCTGAAGACCTCATATGGCAATTATTTTAGCCCAAAGAAAAATTCTGCAGCGCTCCACTGATTTGTAATTCTCCTGCTCTGGAGGAATAGTCATATTCCTTTGCAAACAGTTTAAATACTAATTATTTCTTTGCTGAACCCTGCAGTGAAACTCATATCTAGAAGGGGCCATGTAAAAGCACTTCTAATATTTCTGCTGCTCAAAGAGCAATACTCTTCATCCGCTTCAGTGATTTTCTACCCAACAGGTACAACACTGAAGTAATGAGCATTATAAAACTTAATACAGTGCCATATATATTTTATGGCTCTGTAGATCCAGATCAGAGAACATCCAGATTGTTTTCACAGAACTAATGCCAGACACATTTCAAATTATTACGTATGCAATGATTCTAAGAAATTTATAACTCTTACCAAATTAAAATTTTAAAAAACCATCTAGTTTAGAAAAAGTATTTTTAAAATCCCAAAGATTCTTTAAGGAAAGTAAAATTTCCTAATGATTTTTAAGCAGATGTTATTATGAATTATTATACATTAAAATAAAAAGTGGCTTGGTAAGAAGCATATTTCTCTAATGCAAGTATCAGGCATTAAAAATATATGTAAATGAAAAATCATTAATAACGCTCTACTGTTTTTACAGGACAGCATTTAAGAAGCAGTAACATGTAGGCTGTAAAGCCGTATGAAAGCTCTGAGTAACGGACTGTAAAACAAGATCCCCTTATATCAGACTAACATCAGAAAAATAACTTTGCTGTGTAGCCTGCCTCTCTTTTCCCTTCTGTTTACCTAAGGTAACTCGATCACACAAATTTCAGAGTACCCAAACACTTCATGATCTTTGATGTTGCCCTTATAACCAAAGAGGCAGAACAAGGCTTTCGTAAAGATTCAGGTTCCCTGCCCAAGGTTGAACAGGAAACCTCTGGCAGCTCCACAAACCAGAATTGGTTGTTGCAAAGCCAAAGAGATGCAAACCCAAGTGAACCCACCTCGTTTGCCATTTCTGCAGGAACTGCATCATGCTGTAACCATTGGCAGTTCTCTCCAGAGAATCACAACTCACCTAGGGTCTGTCTTTGAACTGACACAGAAACTACTGAAACAGAGGGTTATGCTGTTGGTAATCTGAGAAAAATTGTCCTACTTTAGGAACTTCCTCAGGAGAAAGACTGGCTCTGGATCAGTTCCAGACCAAATGGTTTGAAAAGAGTACCTGATGTCCAAATATCTTGATTAGAAAGCTGTTCAAAGTTTGTTCGACTCTGTTCATTTCCATAAAACACCATGTTTTTTCTTTATTCAATTTCATTTCCTTAGCAGCAAGTCACAGCTTTGTGTTATCACGGAGCATTAGCTCAATGTTGGCCAAGTATAGCAAGAAGAGTCCACATGAGCACAGGTCTCTGACAGTGGTGCCACAGTTAAAGGTGACATCTGTGGACAGGCTTCCCCCTGCTCCTGGGGGCAGTCATCCAGGGACTCCTGGACATCCCAGCCTCACTTAGAAATTTTTACAAGAGAACACGCCATATTTTATTTCTATTTATCTGTGTTTTCAAAGAACAGCAGCTCAAACTTCTACATTAAATCAACAAACTATACAGGCAGAGTAACTGCCTGCCTGAAACCACCTGCATATATAGTGCACATACAAAAAACTGAATTTCTACGCAAACACAAAGTTGAGAACATACAGACCTGGAAAGCACAAATTTCATCAGAACTTTTTCCAAATATAGAGAACGTTTTTTCATACAAAACCACTCTGAAGGCCAGACTGGACTGAGCTCACAGCTCTTCAGGAAGAGAGCAGACGCTGCCCACCAGTGCTTTTACTTGTTGCTTTTCTGACCCCCGTTTGACAGAAAGCCTGCATGCTGCCACCACCCTGAAGTACAACCAGGCCTGTCTATGACCAAATGTCATTATGAAATCCAGAAACACCTCACCTGAAGAGTAAATCTATGTAATCTAAATTAGTCTTTGCTTGGACAAAGACATTTTCCATTGAGTCTCTTTCTACAGAAGCAGAAAACTTCTCTTCCCACAAAAAAAGCTGCAGCCTTCAGTTCTGGCCAGAATAGTCCCTTCATATTTAAGAAACCCAATCAACATTCTCAAAGGTCCTGATTTCAGTGCAAGTTATATATCTTAATCTTATTTAAAATCTCTTCTGGAAACTCCTGAACATCCTCTCCTTCCATTTCTTACAGTATGTCTCGGGCATATACGGGGAGCTGCCCAGGAATACATTGCCATACCAAATATACTCCTAGTTCAGTTTAGTTGTGTTAACAAAGCACAGCCATCCCAGTTGAATTTGCCTTGCAGATAAGGTATAAGCAGCACTGCTTAGTATGCTTCACAACTGTCTCTAACAAGGTTTGAATGAAGGACAGAACAAATACAAACAAAATTATCTTACTTCCTATTGCACTTAAGTTCTGACAGACTGGAAACTTTCCAAATTCTCCTACTATTTTGTGGTTAAAAAAGGAAAATCCAGCCTGCTACAAATGGAGAGCGGCCCAATTAAACACGTTAGCTACTGAAGAGCTGTCATCTCTGGAGCTGCCTTGAAGCATGATGAGTCAACACATTTGCCTGCTAAGGAAGCATCATGTATATAATGACTAAAGTTTGTGACATTAACAAAGACTCTTCAAGAATGAAAAGTGATACAAATTGCTAAAAGCTTTGCTCTCTAAACTTCTGATTGTTCCTAAATATGACACAAATAGAATCAGTCTAAACCAATTCATTTTTCCAACATCCATTAAGGTCTCTTAGAAAGCCTATCCTTAGGGACAATTTGTCACGTCACAAAATTATGACATTTGCACCACAACACGCTGACATTATACTATCCCACCAACAGGTAAATGTCACAGTTTGTGACACAAACACTGCTCTGTGACAACCTTTCATAAGCCTCAATGATACCATATACAAATATTTGACCATGTAATGCAAATAGAATCAATGACACCTTTGGGACCAAAGCAGAGCAATGCTGTTTCCTTGTGTAAGCCAATGTGAGCTTATTTGCTCCTAGTTGTACGGTCTCAGAAAAGCCTCAAGTGCTACATGCTCTGATCCAGTGACACAAAAACCTTATTTCATATCCAAAAAAGGACAGCGTGAAGTAGAAGGAGTTCAGTCATTGCAACAGTCAAGCTAAATGAAGCAGTAACAGAACTCTACAGTCAACATCTTTAAGAGGTAATAGGGAAGGGTGAATCCAAATTAGCCTTCTAATTATTTTCTCTTTAACTTGGCTATTTAAGCCATTACCTAAGTTATACAGTATAGTGCCCTGAAAATTTTTATTACAGAACAGCCCTGCTTTGCTGCACCACAGTTCCTTTACCAAAAAAGTGAGGGAAATGAGCGGGTTTTTTGCCCATGTACATATAATAATGATGCCTACTAAAACTGTGTGTCATTCCTCAGAATTATTAGCATGCGTGTGTTTCAGAAACTACAGAAAGCATCTTGGTACACTAAAAAAATACAGATAAAATTGGTCCTGCTTTGTTATCATGATGAGCCTCATGCTGTTAGCAATGACAGATGAAAAAAGATGCCCCCTAATGCTTTTTGGGGCTTAAACACCTCTTAGCTGATGTGGTGACTACCAAGGCTGCAGCACCAGCCCAAGGAACTGCTCCAAGGCCCACTGAAGCCTGCTGCTGCCTTGTACAGGCTTTGGGCTCAGTAACAGTGCAGGGAGCACCCCTGCTCTCACAGCCAAGTGTCAGCAGAGCACAGCAGTGAATTCAGAAGAATGAGACTCCAAAAGAGGGAGCCTTCTACAACAGGGAAGTGATGAGGACTCAGATCTCGTTTCTCTTTGTGGAATTGATTGCCTGTGCAAGGAGATTGATGCAGAAATCAATGCACTCATGCCAGTTGGTTTCCCTCTATCTGCAGCAATGAGAAGTTGATATTCATTTCCTTCAGCTGATGTGCCTTCCATATGTAACATGCTGACCCTAGTGATGCTGAACAAACCAACACAGCAGCTAGAAAGATTAAATTAACCAATCCATAGAAAGGAAAGTAGGGGACTAAGAGAGAGTAAGAAGACAAAGAAAGGCAAAAAACACCAAACCTCTGCTGGAGCGAACAAGTTTGGTTTTTCTACATAAACTTGATAGTATAGAAATGTGAAGAAATAAAAAACAACTGAAGAGGAAAACCAGTGAGAAAGAACAGTGTGGAATTCAACATTTAAAACATAATTCTTGTGATATCTGTTTCTGTTTACTTTTCCCCATTTTGTAGGCTCCTGCACCTCTTCTTTTCCCTCACTGTAAACATTCCACTGTGAGACAAATCACAGCTAAGAATCCTTTCATAATGGGTGAAATTTAGGTCAATGAAATGGTGCTGATCTACCCTCGCTGAGAAATCTAATCACGGCACAGGTTCCCGTGGAGCTTATAGACAGTCCACTATAATTGAATGTTTTTATCGATATGCTTCAATCCAATACTAAAAGTGAAAAGAGAGCACTAGAAACCCTTATTGAAAAATCATGAATTTGTAAATAAGAATAAGCAAGATTTTCAAAATTCACCTTCAGCACTTCTTAAAAATCTAAGAAACTTGATCATATCTCTTTAATAATTTGCCTTAAAGTAACTTAAGAGAAAAGGAAGAATTTTCACTTTAACAGTATCATCAATTTTTACAGAACAAAACCCTAGCTTAATTATGCCATGCAAACTTGGAACAAACAAGCAGGATTTCTTGTATGTATCAAAACAACTTCATTATACAGCACACCAGAAGATCAGCTGTTCTAAAGTCAAATGCTGAGACATCAAAGGCATTTTTTAATACTTCGAAAGGGTGACACATTTGAATACTCTCAGGTAAACTTTCATAAATTAAAAATGAGACTCACTTGTTGATAAGAACATATACTGTGCTGGTTATGTATCAAGTGAATAATGGCTTGAATTTAAAATTAACTGGGGCACAGATGAGGTTGTCCACTTAACGAACATTTATTCAACTTTAAGGAATGCTTAGTACCTTCTCCATATCATAGTATCATTATGCAGCACTTCTAAAAAGATGCTTTAATCAATTCTATATAAACAAAAGACATCTAAAACCTACCTTTGCCATGCATCTTTCTAGCAACAACATTCACTCAAGAGAAATAGTACCCTTTAAACTTCATGGATTAGGGAGAAGCTTACAGTAGAAAAGAACTTTGTAAATTATGCATTGATAGGTCTACTTGTTATTTACATAATCTGCTGGAATTTAAATACTATTTAAATCAATATAGTAAGAGACGGTTTTGAAATTCTAAAATGTAGCTACAGATCGACAAAATTTACATCACTCCAAACATACCCCAAAATTTGAACACATTTAGGTTTGGGGAAAGGATGATTTAATGAACAGAAATTCAGTACCAGCAGTTTTCGCAAACTGCTGCATTTAAGTATATAAGCTCATCTTCCCTCTCATTTTCATGTTTATAAACAAGGTACATTTCTTGCACCTGAAAAGCTTTCACAGTTACCCCTGAGCCACAAATTGCTGTTGGCCAGAAAAGCTGTCTGCTGAAGGATCACAAAATATTCGTCTGAGTCTGATGCTCTTCCCTAGATATCCAGGGGTGTAGCCTGGTACAGACATCTGATGTTCTTAGAAGTCATTCCCGTAAGACAGTATCAATTTCATGTTAGATAAAAGCACTCTAAATCTGTTCGTCTTCTTTCAGCCCATGAACTGCAGTGACTGCACAGCGAGCGCGCTCGCATCACAGGAACAAGCTACGCCAGGAACCAGGACCTCAGCACTTTCCTGCTTTTGACTCCCATGTTTTCAGGGCTCAGCCGAACCCACAGAGCTTGCGTATGAGCTGCAGGTTTTCCCTCCTACCACAGCTTCATGCTCATTTCTCTCTTTGCTTTCCTCAGCTTGCGTTTGTTTTTAAAAGAAGCTTCATTCATTTAAATTCCTGCAAATAGTAACACGTCGTAAATATTTTATTTCATTTAAAGGAAAAAGGATTTGTTGTCTATAGGCTCCGAAATGTAATAATGAAGCATACTTGGCAAAGTCACATATCAGACTGACATCACCCAAATATCAGAATGACATGCACTAATATCTGAACTTAATCCAGACAATAAAATCCACGGTAATAGACATTTTAGAAGTTGTGTTTTGCTCACAATACCTCATTCATGCATTAAATCCAACATTTAATAGATTATTATTATTTTTCAATTAAACTGGGATGAGCAGCAGCGGAATTCCAGTGATGGGTAGTATACAAACTCTTATTAGATAGCGTGCACAGATTACAAAACTGGATGCCTGGAAATTGTGATTTTCAGTCTTTCATTTCTAATTACGCTCACTTAAACTCACCCAGAAGCTTCACACAGAAGTGGTGTATTTCTCTTCATGTCCCCAGTCCAAAACTCACCATACATGAGTTTAAGAGATCACTTCATAGCTTTAGGCTGGGGCATGAGGTGAAATACGCTACCTCTGGGCCAGTTTCAATTTAGACAATGTATTTTGGGGACAATGCTTTTTTTAAACATCTGCGATTGCTGTCCTCTAGAGCTACAGATACTGCCAGGAATGCGAGATTTCCTTCAGCAATGCCGCGCTGTCTGTCCAAGCCTGCAGACAACATGTGACTGAGTGTGAACATCTATATTCACCGCAATGGCATCTCCCAAACTGATGGCACGTCTGTGTCATTACTAACCACGGCTTTGAAGATCTTTTTTTCCAGATGGAACTGGGAAGATGATGCTATTTAAGCCCTCAGGGGTGAGAAAGGTGATTTAATACAGAGAAGGAAATGAAGGAAGAATAACAAAGGAGACACACAGAGACAGAGCAAAGAAAGGAGGAATGAGAGACATACAAAAAAGCAGACAGAAAAGTAACAGAAACAAAGGACAGACACAGAAGTTGCCTGAAGGGGAGCAGAATCCCTCACTGAGTGACAGTGACTGTGACAATCAGGTTCAGTTAATAAATACAAGTCTATTTATTTGTTTCAAAAAATAAAAAGCTTGCATACTTTGTGCAAACCATCCACATACAACAGACTGTGGATCAAAGACTATGAACTCTTTATATTCTTTCCTGGCACAGAGTCTATGCCTAAATGTGAATTTCAGTGCTCTCATCTGAATGGGCTTGACTTCTGAGCTACCGACCCTGTGAAACATCACGCTGGACTGAGTCCTGCTCCCTCAGGGAGCCTCAATGTACTTCACAAAATACAGCAATGCAATAACCAGACTTGCTGGCAGTTTCTGCAAACAAGATAAAGATTATATCCGTCTCTAGCCTTACATTCCCATCTTCGGGAACAGCCTCTTCACATTCACGAACATTAGAGCCAAGATGTAATCCCTCACAAAAATACGGACATTGATTCAAACAGGACATGGAGGGTCTTCTTTTATGCAGCTCCAGTGTTCATAAAACATCTCTTGCCCCAGTAGCACACACAAAAGCAGCTCAAAAATTCCTGCGTGCTTGCAGGCTGATCAAGCCGAACCAAGTCCACCCGCTGACAAAGAAGCTTTCCTTTCACGCAATTCTTAAGTTGTGTCAGTTTGAGACAGTTTAAGAAGTGGCTTTTTTGCAGTTGGCTAAACTCAAAAAAAGCATTTTCTATTGATAATTTACCAGCTAATAACCTAGCTCTCACAGATTCTATGTGGTAGCCTGATATCAAAAACCTCCCTCCTCTCCCTCAAGGGTTTTTTAAATAAAGAAATGGAACATAGGGCACAATGAATTTTAAAAATGCTGTCTCAGAGTTCTCCAGGAGCAATGAGATTTTTAAAAGGAATAGCAAGGTTCAAAGCCCTCTAAATGTAGCCCACTTTATTAAAAAAGCATGTTTTAAACCAGTTGAAAGAGGAGAAAGGAAGGAAAAGGAGATTTTGTTAGTGGCCCTCAGTGCTCCACACAGTAGCCCTTGAGAGATGCTACATGAGGATGAACCAAAAATGTGTTCGCTGAGCTACGTCTTGCAAATTTTAAGCAGAGATGTCTGATTAAGTCTAGATGCAGGAGAAGGCATTCCTTCTACATCTTCCGTCACAGAAGCTGGTGGGAGCCAACAGCTTCATCAGTGAGTCACAAAGCGGGTTTCACGGAGCTACAAAAATGCTGCTCGGCTGATACTTCTCTTCTTTACAGTGGTTTTAGACACAGTTTAATAATAACATCTGTAGCCTAAGAGAAATTAAAAACATTTATAGTGGGCTGCTTGCTCCAAAACTATGGGCCCTTCTGCTCCATTCACACATCCTCCTCCCTCCTGTATGTGCTCAGCAGCACCTCGGTGGATGTTACATACAAGACATGAAAAAATAACTCTGGATTCTTTAATATTTGTTTTTCCTATCAGGCTGTAAAACCTCAAAGAGAACAGGATCAGGTCTCAGCTGTCTCTGACAATATTGGCCTCCCTCATCCAGGGGAGGAAGAAATGATCGGAAGCATCAATAGTAACAGCTTCCCAATTTGCTACCCACAACACCAGCACAGCCAAGGGCAACCACGGAGTTCTCGGTCAGTCCTCTATAGGCCATCACTGGTGCTAATGACACAACTCCCACTCCAAAGCCAACATAGATGTTTTGCATAGTTTCTGTTCATTTTGTACTTCTCATTCAGGGCAAAGAATGTGTTTCAAGACCACTCTCAATGCAGCTGAGACCTTTTGACACGCTTGCCATTATGTGGTTGGATAACAGGCAGGGAAACATGGGAAACCACTGATTAAAAGTCAAACAAATTAACAAAACAAGAAATTGGCCCTCTAAATCAAAAGCTGTAGTTTGGCTGAACTGCCTGTGTGTGGGCATCTGAGCCTGGGAGAGGAAAGCTTTTTAGTTCATATGCCTGGTTGCTTCTGCGCTCCAACCACATGAAATACCACAATACCAAAGACTCCAGAGTCCTATGCATATCAACTAAACTTGTGCAGTTTACAAGACTGAAATGAGAGGCCAGAAGGAATGATGTTCACACAGCATATCCACAAACCAACACGCAGCAGCCAAATCTAATGTGAACCCTACTATGTTCAACAGGACCCCATAAAGAGCTCTGAAAGAGCAGAGTAGGATCACTCCCAAAACCAGCTGGGAACTCCGATACAGAAGTGTGTTAATGCCAACCTGTCATGGACTGGGATACTGGAGTTTAGTTAAGAATCATTGAGAGTAGAGGTAGACACACACACACACACACACACACACAGGATCCTAACCATTTGATTTTGACTTCCCTTCCCACTGCAGAGATCACTGCAGGTCAAGGTGAGCTGGGCAAAAGAGCGTAAGTGTTTCTGGGCCACCCAACTCCATGCGGTTACAGTCTCCTGCATCACCAGCCCTGGGCACCTCCAGGCATTTATCGCTACAGTTATGCCCCAAGTTCAGCTCGTGAGCTCTTTAACAGGCTGAATGTCAGAGCACCGTGTATGTGTGCTACATCCTGGTGAGTCTCCATTGCCTTGCAGCGGTAATTGGTTGGCAAAGATATCCCTATGCACCCAGAAGGTATTCCAGGTGTCACTGGCATGTGTTGCTTTTGTTAGTTTTATTTCTGCTTTTATACCTCAACCATGAAGCCCCTCAAAAACCACGCATAAAAGATGTACTCATATCTCTATCTGTGCTAACGCTGATGTCTACTTATGCTGAACACCCAACACAGTATCTAGGAACATAAAATAAGAACTGAGGAAAGAATATTCTGCTTTTAATAAATAGCAAGATTTAACAAGTACTGCTGCAGATTTAGATGCCTTAGACTCACAGGTGGTTCCAGTCCTCTGAAAAGAGCAAGTTACAAGGTATTTTTCTGCTAGCAAACACAGGAAAAATATCTTATTGAACTTAGACCTGGGAGGATTTTATGGCAACCTACCATCTCCTAATACAACTGTGTTTTCAATGAAGAAACAACCATTTCTTCAGAATCAGTCACACTTAACACTGTGAAACACTGCCCAAAGCTCCAAGAGTGATTCCAACATATTCTTCTAACCCTGCAGCTCCATTCCCCTGGGCACCTGTCTTGCAGAGACACTTGCTGGTGGAGGCAAGTGTGGGAATGCATTAAACCAGGAACAGGCTGCTCTTCAATACCTGAGAAAAGCAACTTTTCTCTACTGTATTTCTTCAGTTAGGGAGGCCAGGCTACACACTGCTAGAATCTACAGGTGGAACAGCTCAATCCTCAGTCATAATCATCATTATTATTTATTGGCATTATGGAAACACCTAAATGCCACCAACCCAGAGCAGAGCCCCAGCACACCACATTTTGCTCTGACACGAGCAGGGAGAACACTGCTCTTAACTTTCAGTCTGGGGAGCAGAGAAGAGTCAGTGACAGCAACAAAAAAATGTGTTTTCACAGAGTGTGGCTTCCCATCTGCTAAAACTGAACACACTGGCCAGTAAATACGGGCCGACTGCTCAGCAGGAATAAGGACATGTCCCAGCAGTTGGTGCTTGCAAATACACTCCTAGGATGCTTCAAGCAGCTTTACTGTGCCTCCGATGAGCTTCCAAAGACCAAAAGAAACAGATTTCATACAGTGAACAGGGAAAAAATAAACATTTGGTACATCTACTAGAACACAATTTTAACAATGTTAATGCAAATGTTATTTTAGAGGATGCTGGTGAGGTAACTGGCAAAGCTCCTCGGTATCCTATTCAGCTTCAACTTAACCCAACAGCCATTCATTTGGAACCTCTTGCTCTGCCTCTGGCCAAGCCTCACATCTCCGCCGGGTATCACCACGAATGCTGCAGCACTGCTTCAGTTCTCGCAGACGCAGTGACAGGGCTGCACAGCTCCACCAAGGGCAGCACACATGCTCTCAGTCCTGCAAGACAGCAGCACCTCAGCATCTCGCCTCTTTCCCACAGCAGGGAAACTTGGAGGGGAAATTTTAGGCCTTGCCCCAATGACTGCTTATGTATTAATATTCCAAGTCATTAGGAAAAAAAAATACTTAAACAGCTGTTGGATCAGCCCTTGGACTGAAACTTAGACTTCGTGTAATTTCTGCCATTGTACATCCTTTAAGCACATAATTCTGCTTCTCAGGGATGTATGCAGGAAGAACGGTAATTATAAAATCCTTAGAGCTGCAAATGTATTTCTGCATTGGAGTTGCAATATCTACCACAACAGAGTCTTAATCCATAACTGAAACTCCAACTGCCACGCTACAATAAGGAAGGAAGGAAATAACTGTAGTAGCAATAAACTCCAGATATTTGAGTTAGGGATAACTTTAAATAAAATCTGTGTTTTATCAAAGTTTGTCATCTAGGCCCCTCTACAATAAGCAGAGAGAGAGACATGCTTTCAGAAGTCAATTCATCCAAGCTTTCTCAAGTACGGATGTTAAGATTGTCAGGGGAGAGATCCATTCAGTGATCCTCCTTCCCACTGCAGAAGTCCAAGCTTACACTTGAAGGCTGACATTAGACACCATAAAGGATCCCATTATTTCTTTCAAAGGTGGTTTTGTCGTTGCTGATTTGTTAGGGTTTTTAATTATTGTTAATGGGGCAGGGAGTTGGGAATGTACGGTAAAGACTGTGAGACTATGGGAATAAAAATGCCAAAGGAATGTTGCAAGTCATCAAGTTTCATTCTGAGTTACAGCAAGCAGTCATATACTGCACACTACTATCAACCTACACTTTCTGCTTTTGCATATACGAATTTCTGCTTTCAGGAACTAGAAGGATCCCACTTGCATTGTACTGCAGATTCTCTCTCCTTATGCTAACATCCACTTAATCAACAGAACTGTGGTGGACTTGGAAGTGTTGGTGGACTTGGCAGTGTTAGGCTTACAGTTGAAGTCAATGGTCTTAAAGGTCTTTTCCAACCGAAATGATTCTATGAAAATATTTTATTTGGACATAAAAAGGACTTGGCATAAAAACTTCTGTTATCTGGACAGTTTCATGTTTTAAATTGGTAAATCAGATCACACCCCACAGAATATCCCATTTTAGCAGAACAATTACTGGTTTTCTGAAAAGTTCATCATTTACCTCTTCTGTTTTTCAAAAGCAATCCATTGGTCTATAGAATTTTAATAAAATCAAAAGGGATGTCTTCATTTCTCTCTCCAAAGATCCAATTACTAAATTCCTAACACTGTCAAGCTTGGGAAGAATGCATTTCCCACTGTGACACATGAACCTGCTATCAAGAGCCTTAACACATATCTAATAACTTGTATTAAGCCAGATTTGGTTTATTGTGTACATGTAATACATCAGCAGTATCAGAGAGAGGACTTCAATCCGGTGTCTGTCTTTAGTGTTCACTGCTAAATTTCCCCTCTAGATTTAAGCTCGCTGAGCTCGTCCCCATGTCGGCACAGCAGTACCTACTCATGCTGAGGCTGCTAATAGCTTGCTCCTGAGCAAAGCAGGCAACACCAGTTAAACCAGCAAACCAGGTAAAACCAGGTATGACTGCAGGTGTGGAGGGCTGCGCATGGAGAAAAACTTCCAAGTATGTTTAAAACACACACTTACTAAAGTAATTAAAGTATATATCGATTTTAAGTGTCTACTTAGGGGACGAAAAGAGGTGTTCTCTATCTCCTTAGCAGCTAAATTTGCTGAAACGTGGAGATTGCTCAGCAGGCAGTGACATGACTAGCAAGCTGTAGGGCTGAGAGGGAAAACAGAGGCCAGCAGAGGTAAATAAATTAAGTAAGCCATAAACTTTATATCACAGGAAAAAAACTTGGAAAAAAAGTTAAATTCCAGACTTAATTCAGTCAGATTAAAATAATTCTGCTTTTCATGTGGGATTCTGCAGTTCCATTCAAATAAGATTATTGGGTTGGGTTTCTGTTTGGTTTTTATTGCACTATCATCTCGGAATTTTTTTAAAAAAGCTCCCCACGGGAAATGTGCCTTTCACTTTGCAATATATCTGCCATTTATCAAAGGTCTGAGCCATCAGGATTTTTGACCTCATGCTCTCTTTAGTTTCATAAAAAGTAGTCTGGCTACTCTTGAGAAACAGCACCAAAACCCTACCACAAATGGACTTTTGCCCAGTTTGGACAGATAATCGCATTTACCATTACAGATACTGCTACAGTTAATACTGAAGTCAAGGCTTTTTATAGATCCGCTCAGCACAATTTATTGCAAACTGCACAAAAAAGAAAACCAATTAAATAAAATATCTGCCAGAATACATTTAGTGATCACTGGGCTCTACAAATCACAAAACTGTATTGCAAAGAGTAGTATTTTTTAAATTAAACTAAGTATCTCTGTATCAGATACAGGAAAGTCTGGATCAGCTGAAGTTTTTGTGTGTAGCAGTTTCTGTAGATGTGTGATAAACCTTCCTTTCTGATAAGCTGCTGCTAAATATTAAATCTGGGGGAAAAAAAGTGTGTGTATTTATGTTTATTTCCCATAACAAAGAGCTACATGTTTTGAGGGATCATGACATCAACTTACTGGACAAATAAGTGCCTGCATGGACTTAATATTTTGACAACAAACAAAAAAAGGAAATACTGGCACCGTGAAACTGCAGGCTTAGGAGTACTTGGCCGAAGTCCTGTTCACAACACTTTAGCAGTCTGCACACAGCATGAAGAGCAGCCCATGAATCAAAATCAATTGTGAATACAAGTCTCATTCTTCCCATATTTCTGTTTTGGCTTTGATTTTTTTAAAATCAGCTAGTATCAGTGCACACTGGGAATTCTCTAGGAGGGTCACAAAGAATATAGTTTTGCAAAGTTGTTTACCTAGCACAAAGAAAGCTCTTGAGATGACTGTAAGGTCTCTTCTAAAGAAAAGCAGGGTTTTTAAAAGCCATCATCAACTGACTGTTTTTCTCCAAATCAGAAAGTGTAGTGTATTTTTAGTAAATCTGGGAACATACATACTCAGCTTAACACAGTAAGAGGCTATTCTGTAAGTGTGCTACCTGTACATATTCCAATGTACAAGTCCATGTTATTTATCAGTTACACAAACGCCAATCACTAGGCCTTACCCGAGGAAATCGTGTGCTGTACCACCCACCTGCCACAGCTTCAGTTTGGGATATTTTAAGACTGGAAAGGAAATCAGTTCCACTTGCATGAGCCTCTGTCTGAAAGTAACAGTGCACACCAGATTTCTGCAAGCATAGGGGACAGAGAGAACAGAAATACTAAGTCTAGGAATTCCCTAACCAGATACACTCTTGATGATGTTACAAGGAGTAGCTTTGCGAGACTGGCATCGCTCGTGATGGCTTTAACAATGCATCCGTCTATCAAGAAAGGTCAGGGACAGGCTTATTGTTTATGGAATTTATAAATAATTAATTATTAGAGTGCAAATAAAAGTAATGAGGACACAAAACAGGAAACAATTTGCACTCCTCCCTGCACAGCTCTCTTGACAACACAAGGAAGCGTACAGTGATCTTCCCAGGTATTCAAGCTCACTTTACAACCAGGACAACCATATACTGTGCTGTGCTATCAAATCCACCATTTCCCTAATTCATAAAACTAACGGCATTGTGAGAGGATAATAAAGTACCCGTCAGACTTCTACAGTACAGAAAAGAAGGGGGAGGAGAGAGGACTAATTTAATTTATAGCCTCCTTACTTTCTTTCAAGACATCTCACGCAACCAAAAATCACATACTCCTATTATTGCAGCACAGGAGGATTTACAAGATAAAAATAAATTTTTAAAAGCTCCATGTGCACATCAACCTAACCTCTGCCCCTTTCAAATGTATTTATTTGTCCTTGATCCACACAGATGAGTACTCCATGGTGGCACCTTCAATGAACTATTCATGCAGGTGAACATCCTTCAGAGAAGCAGCTGCCCCCTCAGCTTTTACGGTTATTTGTCTCTCCATCATGAAGCTCAAAGGAATAATCCTACTGCATAGTTCTTCTTCATTTATTTTACTAAGTGAGGTGTTTAAGGGGATATGTGGTCATCTGGAGCTCATCACTGTCAAATTTTCAGCCACACAGCTGTAAAGGGTAAAGGAACTAGTTTAGCTCCTTGGTTTACAAAGTGCTGAGTACTTCCAATGAGGTGTCAAATGTGCACGGTGACACTTTAAGATTGCTTAGCACCTCCTGAGGTTTGCAGGGCCTGATCCAAAGCCCCACCGCTATGAATGGAAGTACTCCCGTCACTGCAGGGCACGTGGGACAGAACAGCGCCCCACAGCTCAAGCCCTTGCTTCTGAGGGAAGGCAAGACGCCAGCACTGGATCTTAGTGTTCCTACCTCCAAACACTTCACACAGAGTAAAACAAACAAATATATGCATATTAAATATATATATATAAAAAACATTCAAGACTACCTTAAATATGTTTTGGATCAGGTACTTATTTTCAATTGGTTTAATCTCACACATACAGAGGCAGCAAAACTCTCTCCAAACTCTTTAAGCCCATCCTGCTTCCATTGGGCTTAACGCATTTCTTCTACCTCTTTTAAAAAAAAAATCTATAGACTGTCTACAAATCATTTTTCACTGGAAGCCTTTGTTAAAAATCAGCTTTTCTACTGGAATTATGCAATAAAACAAAGCTAACAAGAAAAGAAGGTACAAAAAAGTGCTGACAGTCATACTGTAAAACATCCAGTGCCAAAAGAGCGGCTGCTCTCACTTGGGTTAAGGCAGCAAAAAGGCTTTCATTAGCGGGTCACTCGTTCAAATCCAGTCTTGCCAGACTCTAATCACCCAATGGCAGGCAGAGAAAGCAATGCACTTTTTAAGTAAGTCTGCAAAACTATTTCTTTATTGAATGTGTAAACCACAGAGAACGTCTGCAGGCATTCACAATGAGAGTATCGTCCTGCAAAACTCACTTAGTAGATAGTAACTAAGCAGACAAAAAAGAACTAAGTTGCAGCAAAGACTGTAACCTTTTTCTTTATTCTGGCAGTTGCCATTTATCTTTGCTTTTGAAGAGACTATTTGGTAGTATTCTAGTAAGTGAACTGTAGCATACTGTGAAAAAATAATAACATTAAAGCAATACAAGCCCTCACCGCAGCATCTGTTATTAAATCTTTGCAGAGAGGCGAGGAGAGACCGCTAGTCATAAATGTGGATTAGCAAGGTTCTCCTGTATTCGTTTTAGAGGGTAGAGTGCTTTGCATGAAAGCTGTTACTTGCCTTCTATGTCAAAAAATGAACTTCTGCCAAGTTTTTAACGCCAAATTCTTCAAGGAAGTAGTCCTAACAGCCTGCGAGCACTGTCCACAAAAAACAGCAGCAGCAGGACAGAATCTGGAAGGACAGAATCAGGATAGCTGATGCTGCTGATCTGCAGCATTTTCTTTTCACACAGAACAGCCATCATCTTACACTTCCTTCCTGAGCAAATCAAAAACTGCCTTTGAAAGTGTCAAGCATTATGATGCTGACTCCAACTCTGACACCTGATTACACAAGAGCATTAACACAAGCACTCAGCACACTCAGGGGAATCACAGCATCCTCACCAGTGGAGCTGTAGCAGCTCCATGTTCTGCGTGACTCCCTGGAAAAACAGGCAAAAATCAGGACTAGAGATCCTAGAGCAAGGATGATAATTCACATACTTTTGAGAAGTACAACACAAGCTCTTTGAACTGAGCCAAGTTTAAATAAACTTTATGCTAAATTCACAAAGTTCAAGCAGAGTCAGAGCTTAGCTGAACTGTAGTAAAAACATGCAAGAGTTTTCCAGAAAGACTAAAATCCTCCAGGAGAAAGTTGATCCTGACCCTTCAGAATGATATTTTCTTGCCTATGAAGTTACACAGACAGTGCAAGGTGCTATGTAATATTTACCTATGATGCCCACTATTATGATATAATGTTTCAGTGAAGGATAAATTAGAAGCAGCAAATCCCTGAAACAACCCATAAAAATACACAACCATTAATGGGTCGATACAGAAAGCAATGAAGACTTGCTGAAAATGAGTTATAAACAGATTATGGGCGCTCACCGTGAGAGTTGCTATCTAAAATAGATAATTAAATAGTAAAAGCAAGGCACAGTGTTTTAACCGCGAAAAGTTGTGCACACTGATGCTCGTGTGTGCGGCGGTCCCGGCGCGCCGTTTTTTGCCATCGACGAGGCTGTAAAACCCCTCGGAGAGCTGCTGCTGTCCCCGGACCTCTGCGGAACCCCCCAGGCCCCCACGGCGCAGCCGGCCCGGCGGGTTGAAGCCCCTGTGCCGTGCCGGGGAGGGGAACCCGCCCGGTCCCAGCCCTCATCGAGTCGCGACCGCATCTCCCGCGGGGCAGCCCCGTTCAGCCGCTCCTGCTGCTCACGCCCACCTCAAGCCCGGGGCTGCGGTTTATTTGATTTTTGGCTTGTTTGGGGCGCTTGAGGAGGCAGAGCGCGGCGCAAGAAAGATGACAGGAGAATGACTGA
>NW_010208325.1:0-6980 GCF_000695765.1 Mesitornis unicolor
AGGTCCCTTCCACCTCCTGACATGCTGGGATGCTGTGCTTCAACCCACCAGCTCTTCCACCTTCACTCTTCCCAGTCTCTCCACTCCAATAACTGTTTTCCATCACTACTCTGCCGTTCTGTGAGCTGAAAGGAAGCTACAGTAATATCTCTTGATACACAGAAAATGAAGTGTACAAAGCACTTGAAAACTAAACAATCTCCTGAAGGCAGTATCCATTTCACAGCTTAGAAAAATAAGTGGTGAAATCAGTAGTTTTGAGACCTAAATTAGTATCATCCACTTCCTAAGCAAAAAGATACCACCCTGCAGATCCCAGAGCACTCCTGTCCGTTCACACAGGGAAACGTTGGCTCTAAGCTGCCCGCTGCATGCGTGCAAACGAGCGCACGAGCGAGCCCGCTTTCTTATTTCCTTTGGCAGACGAGGACTCCTTTTATTCCACATAATTCAAACATTCAAACCTGTTACAAAGGCTCCAAGTCATGAAATCCTTACCCAGGGTTCAAGTCGAATACAGAGATCTGATAACCATAGAAATCACAGCCGGTGTGACACCGTACGCTGCCCGGTCACATCCCTCTCCCTGCCCCGTTCATTTACTTCGTTATCATCTCCAGTTCAGCCTGCACTGAAATCTCCCTACCCACACAGCCTACGTTTGAAGTTTGGCTCTGAGTTGGTACCCACGATTACCAGAACGCACCTACAACGTGCACAACTCGCACCTTGGCTGTGAGGAGTAAATTCTTGCCTCTGCTGAGTACCACATCCTCCTCTGCCACCTTCACCCACGTCTCACTCCCCTCCTGTGCTCCTGTACGCTCATTTTTAACCTCTTTTGTCAGCTCTTGAAATACCAGACCCAGCTTAAGAGCAGCTTAGTGCACGTAACTGATTTTTCTCCTCGACCAAACTAAGTTTTAGTAGCAATTCAAATGGATAAGCAGGATTAAAAGGGTAATTTTAGATATACCAGGAGGTTACAAAGCCCATTCACAGCAATGAAGCATTAATCTCCTAAAAGGATTCAAATGCTACAACCAGAGCAATTCCACTTCTGAACAGGAACAAATTAGGACGATTTCCCTTGCAGAAATTTCCATAATTACAAGTAATTATCTTCGACTCTGAAATTCTCCAGTACAGCACTTAGTGCAAGGAGTATTCCTACCAAATGCTCTATTTAGGAAATACAGGAGGAATAATTGTTTCTTGGTGAGTTGTATGTTGTTGGCACGCTGATTAACCCCCAGTTCTGCGTCTACCTTTGACATGAACAAGAATCACCAATTCCCATCCGATGACCCAGTGTGTGTCCAGACCCATTTGTGTCCAGTTTTGGAGCCCTAAGTCCAAGAAGGACAGGAACTGCTTGAAAGAGTCCAGCAGGGCCACAAAGATGCTGGAGGGAGTGGAGCATCTCCTGCTGAGGAGCGGCTGAGGGAGCTGGGGCTCTGGAGCTTGGAGCAGAGGAGACTGAGGGGTGCCCTCATTCCTGGGGATCCACTGGGAAAGGGCAGTGTCAGGAGGAAGGAGCCAGGCTCTGCTCTGGGATGGCCAATGCCAGGACAAGGGGCAATGGTCCCAAGCTGGAGCACAGGAGGTTCAAGCTGAAGATGAGGCCAAAGTTTGTCAGGGTGAGGGTGGCAGAGCATGGCCCAGGCTGCCCAGAGAGGTTGTGGAGTCTCCTTGTCTGCAGACACCCAAAGCCCTGGCCGTGTTCCTGTGTGACTGCTCTGGTGATCCTGCTCTGGCAGGGGTTGCACTGGGGGAGCTTTCCAGGTCTCTTCCAACTCCTGACATGCTGGGATTCGGTGACCCTGCCATTAGGTTATTATGAAAGCCTAAAAGGTTCAGGCTTTTAAAAGCACACGCAGAGGAGGAACAAACCACGTCCACAGAGTAAGCCCAAAGAAAACCACTTATAATACCACGTTGTCCAGCAAAGTTCTTTTCTGCTGAGTAAATCTAGGGCTTGAAGGCAGCATTTTGAGGCGCATTCTTCTTGGGCAATGAGGACACGTATGGCAACAGCTGCTGCAGCATTTGTAAAAACAGTGTAAACTCCAGCAAAATGCCAGAGGTTACAAGAAACCAAGCTTTGCATTCCTCGTTCTTGTGCAAAAGGAAAATGTGAGGAAAATGCACTGTCAGTTATTCACCGTTTTTCATGGGCACACATGTGCAATCCCACATACCTGGAAAGGTGAGAAATGGCAACGGGAATCTGACAGCAGAGGATAAAATGATAATGATGTTTCTGGGGGCCATCCTCTTAAAAATTGCTGGGTCTTTACCACATTCACTGTATGGAAAGAGTCTGCAAAACCAAGGGGGTGTCACACATCACATCTATGAGGCTGAAGATCTGTCAGAGAAGGTGCAGAAACTCCACCACATGTTAAAAACCTGAGATAACGCGCTGCGGTTACAAATTGTGCATCACAAAACATGGGGGTACAGGAACAGATCAGGACTTCACAGGTTTTTTATTGGGTCTGGAAACACCCAAACCAGCAGCAATGCAGCACTAAGCCCCGTCACACCCACATTTCCTCTCAGGAGGTGCCCTCACACGCTCCCCTCCTGCCAAAACAGGGATTTCTGGTACCTCCCAGGGCTCATCCATGTACCACACCACAAACCACCACTGAAATCAAGAACAAAACAACTACATCAAGTGCTGAATAGTAATCTTTTGGTTTCAAATGCTCTTTCACAAGTCTCATCCACCGCTGCCCAGACAGCATCCAGCACTGCCAGCTCCCTCCCTTGCACCCAGGACCCACAGCAATTTAAGGGCATATTCAGACAACACAGGCTACTAAATGGTATAAATTAACAAAAACATAAGCTTTAGCAGCCGTAACTTCGCTAGTAATGTGCCCAAGCTACACAAAATCTTGTTCCAATATGTGACAACCTTTGTGGCAAAACCTTTTCCCCTGTACCCAGCCCGAATTTCCTGTATTCGGGGCTCTATCCATTGCCTCTCCTCTGCCCCTTGCACCTCTGAGGAGAGTCTCTCCATTTCCCTCACACCTTCTTGTTCAGCGACTCCTCCTGCTCATCCAGCAGCGAGATCTCTCGGGACTTTTTCTTATCAAGGCTTTCTCCTTCAAAATTACAAATAAACCCACCCACCACAAGGCCACAACCTTCAGAAGCTCCTCATAAGCAGGGCTCCCATTGCCGCAGCTCACGAAGGTTTAGGGATCACATTTATTACCCTGAGAAGTCCCAAAAGCAAAGCCCTGGGCCTATGGGGTAGCTCAGACCTGAAAGATTTGGGGGAAACTCCTTCACCCCCTCTGCCGCTGCAGAGGGACCATGACCAGCGCAGGCTGCTGTGAACCTGGGCACAGCATCACTCCAGAGGCAAGGACTCTATGGCCTTAAATGGAAAAGAGCCACAATATTTAAGAGCTCAGGAATACTATCCATTTTTGTTTATTTAAGCATATAAGAAGGTAGATTTTGATTTTAAAAGCCTCTTAAGATGAGATAGGAAAGCTCACCGTGAACGCTTTTAAATGCTCTGTGATAACTACCAGGTACAAAAGTGGGAGAAGAAGCAGAGGTGGGAGGGGAAAAAATATATTAAAAATGTATCAATTTGCTTCTTTTCACCTGGTATGAGCAGAATTCTACAAAACCAGCTTGATTTTCCAGCTTGGGAAGTCAGAGCGCTTGCCACATCAGTGAACCCTGATGCAGCCGATGGGCAGAGACGGGAACCTCGGGGTCCGCTCAGCTCCTGCTCCTCTGCAGAAACCATCGCTGTGTGGCAGGCGCTTCTCAGTCATTTCTGCTCTGTAGCACGGCTCACGCAACGCAGGGGGCATAACGGGACACACAAGCATCGTTACTGACAAGAAAGAAGGTCCTCAAAAGATATTCCATTATTTCTAATGAAATTAATGTCTCGGGAACCCAAGCACCCTCATTCCGACTCCTCTCCATCCACACAGACACGTGTGCCCACATTAAGCAGCAGCACGGATGGATGGAGCCATGAATTGTGGCACACAGCTACAGGCTAAAAGGAAACCTTAAATAAAAGCCTGAGCTATTGGATCCTACTGTCAGACTTCATAAAAACGACAGCGACCAAGGTGAAATGCACCCTTATAGTCTTGAGCACGTATTTAAAATCCTACCAGAGGACTTAGCACAATGTTATAGATCCAGACTTCAAAAAAACCAATTCAGATCTCAACGAGAATAAGTTACGGCAGAAATATACTGAGATTTACATGAATGCACTCAGATTTTTTTCTGTACCGCAGGAAAACCGAAAAAGGTATAGGTTAGAGGAGTTCGTATACATGAACGAACGCTTACTGAACTGCTCGTGGTAAATCCACATAACTTCCACGTGTCAGTAACAAAGGGATGTTGCAGTTCATCACCGTGCTGTTACTAACGATTTATTGAATGCTTCGTGAAATCAGCACCCGACAGTCAGTGATTTCAGGTCTCCTCCAGCATTTAATCCTCACCACCGAGCTGCACGTGACTCCTTTATGCAACTTTTTAGTATCAAAACCAGTTTAAATTACCAGGCAGTTTGAGCATGCAAGATTTACCACGCTGCTACCGCACAGCAAACAAGGTGCACTCCATCAACCGGAAGCACTGCTTTTTACAACTTGCTGGCTTTAATAACCTTAATAATTTTTTAATAATTTTGAAAGAGCCCTCTCTCTCACCTGAACTCCACTATGCCATTATGTGATCACAGTGTCATGGCTTTTCTACCATCATTACTCACAGATTAAAGAATCTGCATTCACAAACAAGAGCACACCATGATCCAAGCCATCCTCTCCCTCCCTCAGCACACTCATCCTCCCCAAAAACCATACCCTGAAGTCGAAGAAAGCTTGAGAAGGAGGATGCGATAAGGGACCGACAGGAAAGCAGGATGCAATTCCTGCAGCCTGAGCCACTCAACACATTAACATGGCTCATTTTATGCTTTTCAAAGAATATAATCAACAGAACGCAGCGGCCGTATCTGTATCCAGATCGTGTATAATTTAATTACCGGCCTCCTGAGAATTTGGCGGTGCAGTTGTGCTCACCCCAACGCACCGGACATCTCATGCTTGAATTTCAGCCTGGCTTCCCCAGCAAACTGGCTCACACAATGTGCCCGCAACCCAGTGACGTTACCAGAGTCCTTATTAGTGTGGTGTTTGTGGAAAAATTGAGTAAACAACAGTAATTTTCTACATTTAGAAAAACAGATATGAAAATATAGTTCAGTCACGTGCAAACTCTCTTTTTCATCAGCTGGCAGCAAGACGATGCCTTACGTGCTACGGGCGATAGTTGTATCTTAGCATCACCAAACAAAGGAGCTTACTCCAGGTTTACACACAGGATTAATTAACCGCACGTGATCCTACGCTGCACAGTTTAACAGCTGTAAAAGCAAAAATAAAACACCTTGAACATTTAATCATTTTTTTTTTTAAAGTGAGTAAAGAAAAAAAAACAGGAGTACAAATCTAACGAAGCAAGCAAGCCTCCTAATTCAGTCCAGCAGCACAGACGCTCAGCTGTGGTACTGACAGCTCCCACACTGGGGTATTCACAGGGAAGCGGCAGGGGAAATCACTTTGCAGGTCGCCTTCAACAACCAACATCTACAAAGGACTAAGGGCTACAGCGACGCCTGCTACCGTCCCGTCTCATTTTGGGTCCCGCTAGGAAAGGGAGCAGCAGCGCCTTCCCCAGCGGTTTTCGCGTGAGTCATTTTCCTGAAACTGCTCTGCAAAGCAGATGACGGCAACACCACAAAGGCACCGGGGCCAGGCCAGCAGAAACGCTGGCGAGGCTCACGTGAGCGCGCTGGCAACGCCGACAAAATAACCTCTGCTGCGATTTTACTGGTGCCGCAGCTGAACGCAGAGCCTACTCCAACACGAACATAGTTTCCATCACATCATAGCAGGAGCAGGAATTATTTTCTGCTCTGAGCAGTAAGACGCTTGACAGTTCAAACAAATTCAGCTGTTCTGCCGTACCCTCTACACAACCAAATTTGGTTGCCCAAAATCAACTCAATTTGGACACGGACGATAAGGCACGGAACAAAAAACAACCATCTGACATGGTGATTTAAGCACAAGCGGGTGAGCCAGCGCTGCAGAGTGAATCCTGACACTGGAAGGGGAATCTGCCAGAGCCGGGGAGTCCAGCCAGCAGCCAAGAATAATATTTCAGTGGTTCAGTCGATACTGCTGTAACCATGGCCTGGAGGGGTTTCCACAGCCATAACCACAGCAGCAACTGCACGTTCAGTTGAAAATAGTAAAAACAGACACTTAAAAATCTATAGCTTGTAGACATCTTAAAACCAGTTGTAAAGGAGGCACAGAAGGGCTCAATAAACACACAGAGGCTCCCATTGAGCTCACCCTTCATCTATTTATCTTGCTGGAGACAATGATTTGGAATAAGGACCCCTCTCACTAGAAGCAATCACACGCTCGAAAAAATTAAAGGAACGGCTTCAGAGCAGCTGAAAAGAGACGAGGTATCGGTGACACAAAGCCTGACGGATTACCCGGGGATGCGGTGGCGATACGCGCTCCAATCAGGACGCTCTGGAGCACCGTTTATTTCAGTGTCTAGCACTCAAAGCGAGAGACGCTCTCATGCATTTCACATATGATTTCTATTTCTTCCCTGATGTAAAACACAGTATCACACATCATGCTACAAAGAAAGAAGGAGCCCCGCTGGTTCAAGCAGGTTTTTCCAAAAGGAATCAAAAAAAAAAAAAAAAAGAACGAAAATAAAAAGTATAATAGTGCACAGCTGCCAGGAGCAAGGGGTCACTGCTGAGGAGGGGCTGCACGGTACATTCAGTTTGCTAGGTTTTCCCTTAAAAGAATGTCAATAAAAAGCGCTGCCAAGCGCGCTGGAAGACCGTGCTACCAGGGGCCGGGCCACCGGAGCCACCG
>NW_010208326.1:0-8444 GCF_000695765.1 Mesitornis unicolor
AATGCCTGTCCATGGATTTACACAGGTGCCAGTGTCTCTACATGTGTCTACACGTCTGTACATGTGTCTTCACGCATGTCAACATGTGTACACACATTTCCACATGTGTTGCTCTCTATGTGTGCATTTCCACACATGTCAGCACCCGCACACACCTGCAACACGCGTGTGCATGCAAGCCACGATGGGATGAGAGGTTTTTTCACATCGGGGGCTGCATTTGGACCCCTCCATGCTCACAGCCACTTGTGCAACCCTTTGCACATGCGTGTGTGACACCGCAGTTGGCGTGTTGGGGCACACTGGTCACGCCAAGATCATGGGTTAATCATCACCCGTCCCTGCCTGGGGTAAAGGTCCTTTTATGTCCTTTTCTGTTGTATTTTTTTAGGGGAAAGACATTAAAGAAAATAAATTGGGGTGGGGGGAATGGGACCCTCAGGGTATGTGGCTGGTGGAGGTCAGAGTGCGTCTTGGGGTGCTGGGGGGGCACTCATGGGGGATGCTCTGGGGTCATCTGGGAGCTCTTTCTGGGGGGCATTGGGTGCCCAGGTGGGGTCTTTGGGTGCCCATCCATGATGTCTGGGGTGCCCGACTGATTGGGGTGCCCATCTGGGGTCCTTTGAGTGCCCGTTTCACATTTTTGGGGTCCCTACCCAATCAAGGTGTGCATTGGGTGCCCCTTTGGGATGGTTGGTGTCCCTACCTGATGAAGGGGTGCATTGCACGCCTGTTTGGGGTTCTTGGGGTACCCATTTGGGATGATTTGGGTCCTTACCTCATCGAGGGGTGCATTGGGTGCCCATTTGGGGTTCTTGGGGCACCCATCTATGATGCTTAGGGTGCCCACCCAATTGAGGTCCCTACTTGAGGTGCATTGGGTGCCCATGTGGGATCTTTGGGGCACTCATCCATGATGTCTGGGGTGTCCATCTCATTGGGGTGCACATTTGAAGTCCTTTGGGTGCCCCTTTGGGATGGTTGGTGTCCCTACCCAATCAAGGGGTGCATTGGGTGCCCATTTGGGGTCCTTTGGGTGCCCATTTGGGACAACTGGGGTCCCTACCCAATCAAGGGGTGCATTGGGTACCCATCTGAGATCTTTGGAGCACCCATCCATGATGTCTGGGGTGTCCATCTCATTGGGGTGCCCATTTGGGGTTCTTTGGGGTCCCTACCTGATCAGGGGTGCATTGGGAGCCCATCTGAGATCTTTGGAGCACCCATCCATGATGTGTGGGGTGTCTACCACATTGGGCCACCCATTTGGTTTGTGTTGGGTGCCCACCCTTGACCTTTTGGGTTCCCCTCCTTGGACTCTCACCCACCTGGGACCCCCTCACCCAACACTGGGCCCATGTCCCCCTGTCCCCCCCAGATCTCCAGGCCGCGGTGGAGGAGGTGCTCCCATCCCTGCAGAGCGATGGCGTCCGCGTCTTCTACCTGAGCTCCACGTCGCCCACGCCGGGTGTCGAGGCCCTGTTGCCCGCCATCAAGGGGGCTTCCCATGAGCCTCTGCCCGCCCACCACCGCGGCAATGTCACCATCGACTCCAAGGCCCTCTATATCTACACCTCGGGCACCACCGGTGAGGCTGCGGGGACAGAAACCCCCAAGGAAGGAGGGTCTTCTCCTTGGAGAAGGGGTTTTGAGGAGCCAATGGAGGTTGACCTCCATGGGGTGGGTGATTTTGGGAAGGTTAGAGGGGTCTCGTGGAGGTTTTTCTCCAACCCTGACCATTGTGGGGCCACCTGGGCCAGGGTCCTCCTGGTTGTGTCCATGTGAGGGTTGGGTATCGCCAAGGATGGAGAGAGAGCCACCACGTCCATGGGCCTGTCCTTGTTGGAACCCAAGGGGGTTGGGCCTCCCTCATCCAACCTAATGGGGTGAGGTGGGACCACCCTCATCCAACCCAATGAGATGGGACCACCCTCATATCCAACCCAATAGGGTGGGACCTCCCTCATATCCAACCCAATGGGATGGGACCTTCTTCATCCAACACAATGAGGTGGGACCTCTAATCCAACCCAATGGGATGGGACCTCTCTCATCCAAGACAATGGGGTGGGACCTCCTTCATCCAAGCCAATGGGGTGGGACCATCCTCATCCAACCCAGTGGGATGGGACCTCTCTCATCCAAGCCAATGGGGTGGGACCTCCTTCATCCAACCCTGGCCCCAAACCAGATCCCACCCCAATCCACACAGGTGCATCTGGTTGAGGTTCATCATTGGCTTCTCCCAGTGAGGTCTGGAAATCTCTAGGGATGGAAATCCACCACATCCAGGGGTCTGTCCTCATTGGGATGGGGTGAGACCTCTCTCATCCAGCCCAATGGGATGGGACCTTCCTCATCCAACCCTGAACCCAAAGCAGATCCCACCCCAACCAACACGGGTGCATCTGGTTGAGGTTCCTCACTGGTTCCCCACAGTGAGGGCTGAAGACCTCAATGCATGGAGAGTCACCATGTCCATGGGTCCATCCTCACTGGGACCTCCCTCATCCAACTCAATGGGATGGTACCACCCTCATCCAACCTTGACCCCAAACCTGAGAGAAGGGTTTTTGTCCTCCCACCCCACACGGGCACCTCCAAGGAGGACATTTCCCACCCTCTGTTCCCATCCACCCAGGCCTCCCCAAGGCAGCGGTGATCACAGAGATGAAGCTGATGATGGTGGCAAACCTAGGCCGGCTCTGTGGCCTGCGGACTGATGACATCATCTACACAACGCTGCCGCTCTACCACTCAGCTGGGCTGCTCATCGGGGTAGGAGGGTGCTTCGAGGTCGGTATGTACCCCCACGGTCAGCACAGGGATGGGGTGCGGGCATGGATGGGCGGGAGATGGATGGATGGAGATGTTTTTATAGATGGATGTTTTAAGGAGATGGACAGACGGACTTTTATGGAGATGGACAGATGAGGGATGGACAGACTTTTTCTGGAGATGGACCAAAGGATGATGGGAAAATGTGAAGATGGAGGGGAAATATAGGACAGAAAAGTGAAAAGGAGCAGGATCTCGATAGCGATAAATGGATTAACGGTGGGATGGACAGATGAAGAAAAAGGATGAGTGGAAAGGGGGGGGGGCAGTAATGGTCACCCCAGTGCGTCCCCACAGGAGCCACCTGCGTCATACGGGCCAAGTTCTCCGCCTCCAATTTCTGGGATGACTGCCGCCGCTACAACGTCTCAGTCATCCAATATGTGGGCGAGCTGATGCGCTACCTCTGCAACGCGCCCAAGGTAACGTCCCCACCAGCCCAGAATCAGTGGAAGGCAACGCCGTGGGGCGCACCCTGATGTGGTCCCTCCCTTTGTCACCCCACAGCGCCCCAACGACCGGCAGCACGGGGTGCGCATGGCCTTGGGTAATGGCCTACGGGCGGAGGTGTGGAAGGAGTTTCTCCAGCGCTTCGGACCCATCTCCATCTGGGAGTTTTACGGGGCCACTGAGGGCAACGCCGGCTTCATCAACTACACCGGCAAGATCGGGGCAGTGGGAAGAGCCAACGTCTTCCTCAAGGTGAGCCAATATGCTCCTCAAGGTGAGATGTGGGTGATGATGATGGTGGGGAGACCAGTTCTGCACTTCAAGTTGGGTTGGCATCAAGAGTGGGGGTCTCCAGGTCACCCTCCTTCATGGTGGGGCAAATAGTGACCTCCTCAGGGAAGCCAATGCTTGTCCATCAAGTTGGGTTGACATCAAGAGTGGGCGTCTCCAGGTCACCCTCTTTATGGGGGTCCAAGTGGTGACGTCCCTGGCAAAGCCACCACTTGTCCATCAAATTGGGTTGATACAAAAGCAGGATCTCCAAGATCTCATCTTCATACCCAAAAGGAGCCCCTCCACTTGGTTGGCCAACACTGCCTCAACAAAGTCTGGTTTTGGAGTGTCCACAGTGACCTGGACATCTCTACAGCCCCAAGAAAGGCCACTTTGGTGTCACTTCTCCATCCCCAACCACTGGAAGGAGTCTTCTTCTCTTAGTCCTGTGTTCCTCTTCCACCTTCTAGAGGTTTGCTCACTTTGAGCTCATCAAGTACAACGTGGAGGACGACGAACCCGTCCGTGACGAGCGAGGTCTCTGCATCCGAGTAGGTCCCGGTAAGAGTTGTCCTACAGGGGCCTTTTTGGGGTGAAAGGGGGGCAGACAGAGGGTTGAGATACATCAAAGCCATCTCTTGGTGCTTATCACCACCATCTCAGTCCTCATCACCATCATCTCGGTGGATGACGCCACCAGAAACCCCTCAAAGATGCCATCCCCAAGCACCCGGTGGGGCACGGAGCTGACATTCCCCACCACCGAGGCACTTTGGTGGCCTCCAACCCTCCTTCTCCACCCCCAAAAAAGGTGAGACGGGGCTGCTGGTTGTCAAAATCACCAAGAACACCCCTTTCCATGGCTACGCGGGCGACTCCCAGAAGACAGAGAAGAAAGTCTTGAGGAACGTCTTGGCCAAAGGCGATGCCTTCTTCAACAGCGGTGACCTCCTGATGATTGACCACGAACGATTTGTCTACTTTCAGGACCGAGTGGGAGATACTTTCCGGTAACTCCGATGCTCTTATGCCCATGTCTGCGTGGACATCACCACCACCCCAAATCTTTCCCCTGCCCCCATCCTTCACAGCTTCATCCCTTCTCTTCCTCAGTTGGAAAGGTGAGAATGTGGCCACTACGGAGGTGGAGGCCACCCTTGCCATGGTGGACTTCATCCAGGAGGTCAATGTCTATGGAGTCTCTGTGCCGGGTGAGTATAGGGTGGGGGTGAACTGACCCAAAATAAGGATCTGGTGATGCTTCAGCCATGGGATAGGTCCCCAAAAAAAGGTCTGAGTGGCCACCAAGAAGCCTAAAGTAGAAGAAAATGGAAGGGACCTACAATGATCATCGAGTCCTGGCCATTTCAGGACTCATTGATAGAAAAATAAAGAGTCTGGTATCATTTTGGGGTCATGATTGGACCAAGAAGAGTCGAATAGCATCTGGGTTGCCCAAAATAAACATCTAGTGATGTTTGGGACAAGGAACATGTCCATGTCGTGGTCCAGCTGGCCACCAAGAAGGCTTAAGTAGAACTTACTACCCAAAAGGAGACCCAAAACGACTTTTTAAGTACCCACTGACCCAAAATTAGTTCCTGGCATTGCTTTGGCACACAACGGGCTCCTGTAAAGGTCAAAGTGGCCACCAGGAAGGTTAAAGGCGGACCTGGTTGCCCAAATCAAGCGTCCAGCGTTGTTCTGGGCATGCAACACGCCCCTGTAGTGGTCCAAGTAGCCACCAAGAAGAGTAAAATGGGACTTGGTTGCCCAAAAGCAGCGTCTGGTGGCATTTTGGGCAACAGATGTGTCTCTGTGATGGTCCACGTGGCCATGAAGAAGGTGAAAATGGGAAATGTTCATCCAAAATAATCATCCAGCATTGTTTTGGATACATGATGGGCCTGCAAGAAGGCCAAATTGGGGTGCATCCACCCAAAATCAGT
Source organism: Mesitornis unicolor (assembly GCF_000695765.1). Classification (NCBI taxonomy): domain Eukaryota; kingdom Metazoa; phylum Chordata; class Aves; order Mesitornithiformes; family Mesitornithidae; genus Mesitornis; species Mesitornis unicolor. The sequence goes on from NW_010208326.1 coordinate 5,511, forward strand.
GTTCATCATTGCTTTGAACATGCAACAAGACTCCCAAGTGGTTCAAGTGGCCACCAAGAAAAAGAAAACGAGACTCAGTTGCCCAAAATAACCCTCTGGTATCGTTCGCAGGGTGCGAGGGGAGGTGCGGCATGGCCGCCATCCGCCTGAAGGCCGGGGCAAGCTTCGAGGGGGACAAATTCTACGCCTTCACTGGGGACACCCTGCCCAGCTACGCCGCTCCTCGCTTTGTGCGGATCCAGGTCAGGCTTCATTTGGGGGGGCTTTTGGGGGACTTATTTTTGGGTCATTCTCTGCCAAATCAGGCGATCCGGCAGTGCCTGTTTCCAGTTACAGTGGTGGTGTCCTCCCCAGTTTCCGATGACGGTGGCAGTAGCGGCGATGGGGTCCCCTTGGTGACTGTGGCAGGGTCCCTCTACCGTTGATGGCACCGTCCATATCTGGAAATGGTGATGGGCACCCATGACATTGGGGTCACCACGTGATGGTGATGGCGTTGGTCCATCTTCCCCATGGTGGCATCGAGGCCCCTCCGTTCCCATGACAGCGTTGGTCACCCTGAGCCAATGGGGGTCAACCCGGGCCAATGGGAGGTCGGCCTCAGGCAACAGGAGATCAATCTATGCCAATGGGTGGTCAACCTCAGCCAATGGGAGGTCAATCCATGGCAATGGGGGGTTGCCCTAAGCCAATGGGAGGTCAACTTCAGCCAATGGGTGGTCAACCTGAGTCAATGAGTGGCCTGTGGCAATGGCTGGTCAACCTGAGCCAATGGGTGGTCACCTTGAGCCTATGGGTGGTCAATCTCAGCCAACAGGAGGTCAACCTTGGCCAACGGGTGGCCTATGGCAATGAGTGGTCGACCTAAGCCAATGGGTGGTCAACCTATGGCAATGGGTGGTCAACTTCACCCAATGGGTGGTCACCCTGAGCCAACGGGTGGTCAACCTGACCCAACAGGTGGTCAACCTCACCAATGGGTGGTCACCTTGAGCCAATAGGTGGTCACCCTGAGGCAATGGGTGGTCAACTTCACCCAATGGGTGGTCTATGCCAATAGGTGGTCAACCGGTCCCAATGGGTGGTCTATGCCAATGGGTGGTCAACCTCGGCCAATGGGAGGTCAACCTCACCAATGGGTGGTCACCCTCAGGCAACGGGTGGTCTATGGCAATGGGTGGTTGCCCTGAGCCAATGGGACGTCAGCTTCAGGCAATGGCAGGTCAACCTCAGCCAATGGGTGATCACTTTCACCCAACAGGGGTCTATGCCAATGGGTGGTCAACCTCAGCCAACAGGTGCTCAACCTGGGCCAATGGGAGGTTAACCTGGGCCAACAGGAGGTCAACCAGGACCAATGGGTGGTCAACCTCACCCAAAGGGTGGTCTATGCCAATGGGAGGTCACCCTCAGCCAATGGGGAGGGGTCACCCTGAGCCTACAGGTGGTCAACCTGGGCCAATAGGTGGTCAACTTCACCCAAAGAGTGGTCTATGCCAATGGGTGGTCACCCTGAGCCAATGGGTGGTCAACCTCAGCCAATGGGAGATCAACCTGAGCCAACGGAGCATCAACCCAAGCCAATGGGAGGTCAACATGGGACAACATCACATGAGTTCCCCTAATTCCAATGACCCTACCCATGCCGATGCCACAGGGGTCACCATTTTCAATGACGGCACCTGGATCCCCCCAGTACCGATGCCACCGTTGGTGTCCCCCATTTCCAATGATGGCGCCGATCGCCGTTCCTGATGCTGTCTCCATCATCTCCACAGGACGCCCTGGAGATCACAGGGACCTTCAAGCAGTGCAAGAGCAACCTGGTCAAGGAAGGCTTCGACCTCAACGTCATCAAAGACCCCCTCTTCTTCCGCGACGACAAGAAGAAGTCCTACGTCCCCTTGAGCCCCGACACCTACGCTGCCATCCAGGCCATGAAGCTCAGCCTCTAGAAGATAACACACCACGCCAGGATCTCCAAAACGGCACCAATCTGGGGCTAAATCAGGCGGTTTTCACTTCCTTCAGAGATTTTAACAATGACGGGCTGGTCTTGGCGCTTGCTATCCTGCCCCAGCTGCAGAAATTAAAGGCTTAATTCCTGTTATTTGGCTCCATGAGGGTAATTTTTGGGTGCTGACCCCCTCGTTTTTCCTGCTGGGGGGTCCCAAATGGTGCCCCAAATCCTCCTCGTTGTTGGGAAGTGATGATTTCCTCAACGCTGGCCTCTTGCTGGAGATTGATGGGGTCCCAAAACCCTTTCCTCTTCCCGCGCAGGGCACGTTGAGGTGCTTAAATTCACCAATTTGCACCGAAATCCATTTATTTCTCCCCAGTCCAGCTGTTTTCTGCCCAATCAGTGACCGAAATCGGTTCAGGAAAGCAGCCCTGGGCTCCCCCAAATATTTCAGACCCCTATGACGGACACCAAACCCCCAATGGCATCGCCTTCTTCCCAGCACTCATTCACCCAAAACCAGCCCCAATTTCTCCCCATGGCCACTTTTTGCCACGTTTCTGAGCAAAATCACCCTGGGGACACCACCGTGGCTCCCCCCTTCCCCAAAATATCAGCGAACCTCCCCCTGCTTTTTTTCCTAAAAAAGGCAGAATCTTTATTTACAAACCTTCCCAGCAGCACCGAGGAGGTGAAAAGCGCCCCCATAAACCTTCATTCACTGTCGCCGTTGAGCGGCTGGAGCTCTGCAACCCGAGGTGGCGGCGGGGTTTCTTTGGGAGGAGGGCGGCGAATTTCGGGGGGGATCCTCCGTTCCCGTTGCAGCTCTCCGATGCGGAGCCGGAGCCGTTGCTCGCGGCGTTTGCAAGCTTGCAGCTGCCGTTGGGTTTTGTCCAGGGCGTCCAAAGCGGCTTCGGCGCGACGTTTCCAAAGCAAAGCGCTCCCCACTTGGTAACTGTGCTCGTTTTGGATGT
>NW_010208327.1:0-306 GCF_000695765.1 Mesitornis unicolor
GGATTTGATGCTGACAGGTAGAGATACAGGGTGTAACTGCAAAATCACATTTGCCCTCCCAACTGCAGATAAAAGATGAAAATCATGCCTCTGGCATTTGCTTTTCTAGCCGGTCATACTCTTTTGGCAACAAAACGTAAGGAAAAGGGAGAGGAAACTAATTATGATCTTAACTTGGGGAAGGATGAAAAGGGATCAAGAATGGCTGAACTAGGTACCCAAATATAATTGTTTTGAGAATGTCTGCTATGTGGCTAATATGAAAAAAATAACCTGCTGCAGTTACAACTCCTCCACCCTTACTAC
>NW_010208328.1:0-1165 GCF_000695765.1 Mesitornis unicolor
AACCACTGCTCAGGACAACACTTCCCCAACTGTCAGCACCGCTACACCCACCTCGACTCTGAAACCAACCTCCAGTGCTACCAGCAAGGGCACCTCCACCCTGGACACCACAACAGGGGCTCTCTCCACCACGGTGCAAACCTCCAGCATGCCCACCCAGTCTACGACTGCTCCTGACACTACAGCTGCACCCGTTTCCTCTCCAGCACAAACGGCTGCTCCTGGCACAACCTCCACCATCCTCTCCACCAGAGCAGAAACATCCACTCCACCTGCTGCAACAACATCTGCAGTCACTTCCAAGCCTGCTCATGTGTCTACTGTTCTTAGTACCAGTAGAGCTCTCTACACTACAGATAACTTTTCTGATATCAGAAGTACCATTTCCTACAAAGCAACCATCAGTTTTAATTCTACTGTGTTTCCTATAACATGTATGTGAATTTATAGTTTTTATTTTTTTAAATTTATTTTTCTATTTCCTTTTGAAGTTTATATTTACATTTTCTTAGTATTTTCCATTCACTTTTCAGTCTGGTCCCTTAATTCTTTTTTTCTTTATATTTTTCTGTATCAGTCAAGGAAGGCATTTAATTTCATACTTTTAATATATATTAGAATGCACATTTTTTCTCTACCTCCCAGGATGTCAAAAAGTAATTTATATTAAGTTCTGTAGGAATGGAGACTTCCTGAATTCTGCATATTTAATGGTATTTCTTTTTCTTAAGTCTTACTAAGAGATACTTGATGATATGCCTTCTTCATTACAATCCACTGTATTTAGACATATGAAAGATTTATAGAGACAATAATAGTAATGGTATGATAAAGTCCAAATGACATAAATACCTTACTATTTAACTGTGAGAAAACCACAAAACCCTTTGGAAAAAATTATTATCATTACATTGAGAAATGGAAAATAGGTCAAAATATCTGTAATCAAAACCAGTTTATTTCAGGAAGATAAAGACTGTCAGAAAAGTGTAAACAGTATTGCGTAATGGTGTTTCCGGTAGGAAATATCTGCATTATTACACCTAGCACATGCAGACCCTGTGTTTTTCAACTGCTCAGTCAAAATCTCTTTTTTTTCCAGTTTCCGGACATCAAACAATGAAAGCTGCAGCTCTCGAGCGTTTCACCATCAACTTCACCATCA
>NW_010208329.1:0-6801 GCF_000695765.1 Mesitornis unicolor
CATGGGGTTATTGCGACCGAGGTGCAGGACCTGGCACTTGGACTTATTGAAACCCATACAGTTGGCCTCAGCCCATTGATTCAGCCTATCCAGGTCCCTCTGCAGAGCCTTCCTACCCTCAGGCAGATCAACACTCCCTCCCAACTTAGTGTCATCTGCAAACTTGCTGAGGGAGCACTCAATCCCCTCATCCAGATCATTGATAAAGATGTTAAACAGGACTGGCCCCAAAACAGAGCCAACTGGATTTAGCTCCGTTCACCACAATCCTCTGTGCTCAGCCATCCAGCCAGTTTTTGACCCAGCAAAGCATATGCCCGTTTTGAGTGTGAGGATGAGGGCTTGGAGGCCCCAGCTCAGCTTCAGCACTTCTCTTACTGTTTCTCTTTTGGCATGTGCAGCAAACTTGCTGTACACGCCTGGTCCTCGCTCACTTGCTCCCTTCCAGTCGCAGCGCTATGCTCCATCCTCGCCCCTCACACCGTAACCTTGTTCCTCTACCTGATTTTTGACAACAGTCTGGAGGGAAATATGCCTCTTACTGTGTAAGCTGATACAGGAGTCAGCTTAAGGACCTTGAAGTAACAGCTCAGTAATAATCACTTGAAGGACTCATGTTGCGTGGGTGCTGATGCTTAATAACGGTGCCTAATTATTTCACTGCTGATCACAGCATAAGCCTCCTGTAAGCCTTAACCATTGAAACTGAGTATCTTAAGACCTAGAGGAAGATGCTACCCCCACTGCTATATGCCTGCTGTCTCTGATAGATTTTTCCAGAATTGTGCTTACTTAAAGTTCAAATTATTACAAGCAATTAAGTTCCATGAGTTGTCTTTTAATGGTAAGTTCTTCCAGAATTAAATTGATTTTTCTATCATGTCAATTCCTAGAGGTCATAATCAGGACAGATAACTGTTCCCCTGGGCACTGCACAACTTTCAAGAGTTATCCTCTCTGGAGATCTGTGTGCTCCACATCTTTTTTTTATTTCAGCTAACATAAATAGGAGTGCTGTACAAAACGGGCCAGGTGCTGAGCAGGTTTGTCTCACTCGCTTGCAAAGCCAGTGCCACACTTTTCTTTATCCAGCAGCGTGACTAACGCAGAGAGTGTCTTCATTTACCGAGGGAGGACCCATCTGCAGTAACACAGAGTAGAAGAATTACAAGCTGCTGGAGTACAATGCACCAATGTAATTAGTTCGCTTGTAGCTGGCCCCTTGATTTAACTAATTGCTGCCGGTTATACCCACTGGCCCCAAGCAGTTCCCCCAGAAGGAAGCAACCAGTGAGGCAGATTCCCGCCTGCCCCCGTGCATCCCAGGCGAGCGGCAGCATCCTGCCCTCCCACTCCTCTGTGGGGATGAGGGACCAAGCATCCCGGCCTCCTGGCCCCCATGTCCCCTCACAGCTGAGCTGCTCCAGCAGGCATCCTTCCCCCACTCCTCCTCGGGTGAGGCTGACAGATCGGGCGCTCTGCCAGCATCTGAGACACAATTACGGTCACACATGCTGGAAGTTGAGAGAAAACGTGTGGGATTTTTTCTTTGGGGGGGGGGTGGGGTGGTGCATGGAAGAGAGGCGGGAGAGGGACTGGAAGGCTTTTAAGCAGTCAAGGCCTCTGACAAAACAGGATTGAAAGCCATGCACCATATTTCATATAATTCAAGGCTGGACCGCGTGCATGTGTTATTAGTTCTCAAAACCATTGTGTATGACAATTTCTCCATCCTCAGTGAGCCTTTCTGGCTGGGAGGCCAAAGGAATAGTTGGTACTGAGCCAAAGCAGTTTAGGAATTTTTCCTGAAGAAGGGAGGGAGAAACATGGAGCAGAAAGCAAGAACGGCTCTTCTTTTAGGGCACAACAGCCTCTCCTAAATTTTCCGGTGTCTTCCCCTCCAAACTCTCTCTTTTTGTAAATAGGGAAATCCTGCCTTCATCTCTCTCCAGTTCAGAGGTAAATTAACATTAGGACAAAGCGGTCTGTCTCTTGGTGATGCCCGACTCTTGCCTCCTGGGACAGATATCACCCAGTGACAGGACCGACTGCAGCAGCCGGGGATGCTCTGACAGATTCCTAGGGTCCTTGCAAATCAGGAGAAATCTGTTACCACAGCTTTGACAGATGTCTTACACTCATCTCTGGAGCTTAGGAGGAAGGTGAGGGAGAAGGAAAAAGGAGGAGGAGGAGAGCTGAAAGCTTTTCAAAGACCATTCAAACAGAGGCTTTTTCTTTTTTTTGTCTTTCTTTTTTTTTCCCCCCTTAAACAAGGAAAGAAATTAAGGCGGGGAAAATATTTTAAACCAAAACGTTTATAAATTTATAGCTTCACTTTAACCACAGCTTTATTTCTCTGTCTGTCTCACACCATGTTTCCATTATTGTCAGGAGAATGAACCGCATGCATGCCAAATCAGGTCATTCACAAATATAGAACGAACGTCTGTCATTACAGATTTACCACTCCAACTATGGCATATCCCTTCTGTCTATAAAAATCCTGATCCATTAGCAGGGCAAGCTCTCTGCGTGTCAGCCCTTTAACACTCCATGCACCTCAACAAACTGGAGGTATGGCCTTCCTTTAACAAGCCAGCCTACACATTTCTCCAAAACGATGGCAGGATGTGTGGGTGATGTCCGTCAGCTCTACAATAAAGCCAAATTTCTTTGTGCAAAAATTTACAGCAGGCAGAATCCTGGGTGAGCTCTGCACAGATTCTGAGTAAGCTCCAAACCCACAGTCACCATCACCCTCCCAATTCCTTTGGAGATGACATAAAGTTGCTGATGCACAGAAAGAAATATTAAGAGACTTGCCCAGAATCATCTTGGTACCACTGCAGGGCAAAGGAGAGCCCAGGTCTCCAGATTGCCAGGTCTCTGCTTTAGCCTTGGCTGCCCCAGGTGGTGAGAGTCAGGCCAATGGCACATTCAGCTTCAGGATGGACTTGCGCTGTCTATATAAACTCTCGCAAGCTGCTCTGCCATCATGCAGAATTTCAAAATGACCCTAAAGCAGTAACATCCTGGGATTCTTTAAAACAAAGCATTGCCTCAGAGCAAAGCCTGATTTTCACTGTGAAATGCCAACCATCCACCAGCAACTGAGTTCATACTGGACAAAGTAAGATTTTCATGTGGGGAACTTAGGCAAGGAGAGACTGAGGCCCAGACTTCCAGGCTTCTAAGGAACTAAAACTAAGTCTTGATGATGTGTCTGAAGACACTTGATAAATAAGGAATGTTTTTCACATTCATACAGGAAATCTGAAGTGGAACACATTTTCCAAGATCAAGGTTAATGTCCAGATGAATAAACTCTCCTCTCTGGTCACACCAGCTTCTCACAGTGATGCTCTATCTTCTCACAGTGTAGAGTATCTGCTTTCCATTTTGGAACACACAGATGTTCTTTCGACAAGTACCCCAATTAGAGAAAACAAATAAATAAATATTAATAAAAAGAGGCAATAGATTGCTTTGTCTAGGAAATCAGATGTGTGTACAAATCTGTGCTGTGGAGATAGTGCTGTGCATCATGCAACGCAGCTAGTCTGAAATCCAAATTTTAACTTGAAAATCTCCGTGGACTTTTTTGCTGTCATGGAGAGCAATTAGGCTTTCTCCAGTGGACAAAGCATCGCTGTTAGATTGTCACAAATGCTAGTATCCACAGTTCAAACAGCAGAGTGGATAAAGCACCTGTTTAAGGCACTGCAGTTAAACCTTTGTGGATTTGTAGTTTTATTTTAGAGCTTCAAGGGATTTTTCATTTTTAAAAGGAAAAGAAGAAAGCAAGAAGCCTGGGTAAAGTGTGCATTTACTGACGACAATGGAGCTGACAATGTACAAGACTTCAGCTAAAGCTAAGCCTCTCTACAAATCACTTATAATCTAATAGGCAGACGTGCAGAATACAGAAGGGGAAGGGGGTGGGCAGAGGACTCAAGAACTTACTCAAGTTTGTTCCATTTCCTGAGGAAATCACAGCAGAACTGACTCTTTAATGGGGATTAAAAGGGAAGGAACAGTAACATGGCAACTAAGGAGGGAGGCAAATACTGCACATGGAGAAAGCATTACAGAAAAAGGCAGAGGGAAGGCAAATAGCTGTGGTGTTGCCTGGGTAGCAATACCCTGTGTGACACAGCCTGAAGAAAGCCTTTGGGTTTCTTCCTCTCCTTTCCTTCCTGCGTGCCAGGAATTAATAACATTGTTACTGGCATGGTTGTCCAGTGGTTCCTCGAGGTCTCCCACCAGCTGATTCAAACTGAGCGACAGGTTTCATGACAGACTGCCTTCAGTAGGTCCCCACACACGGACACGGTAACCTCCACCAACTTGGGCCACGAAGCAAGCTTGGCTCTAGATTGAATGTTCAGTGCCGGGGAAAGGATGGGAGGGCAGAAAAGCTGTAGGAATGGGCCTCAGTGGGATGCACTGGCTTTAACACCCTGGTTCTTGCCAGATGAGAAGGTCACCTGAAACGTGAATGCTTGTAAAAATTAAATGAATAAACCTTTTTAGATATAAACAAGTCATATAATAAACCCACCACAGTCAAGGAACTCACAGGCTGCTCTGCTTTCCAAAGAGGGGGAAAGTACAAAAATAAGGGGAAGAGTGAAGGACAGAGCCCTCAGCTGTATCTATGCAAGTCTTGATTTTGTAGTTCCATGCCAATGCAACTCTTACATGAAAGGCTTTGAAAAGCCACTATTTTTTATATTGCTTATCAGTATTTCCACTTAAACAACAAAGAACAGTAAACAATACTAATAAGCTGTTCAAGCCAGCTGCAGCACTGTTAGGCTTATGAACATAAACAGGTAGGCCGCTAAACCAACCGGAGGAGCTCTTCCACCAAGATAAATGGGTGCTGCCTAGAGCTGATGACAGATGGTTTTAGAGCAGGTCAGGCATGTGGTATCTATGTAGCATCTTGTATCATATGGAAAGCAAATTCTTTTTCACACAGTTTGCTCCAGCTGAAGAAAAGAAATCCTTTTTGATTTTATTACCACATCATCTTCTGATTCCTAAAGGTGACAGCAAATTAGCATCGTTTCCTTCTAATTCACAGTGATAACCTTCCTCAGAAACACAGGGGTGGACAGTGAAAGTCTAAAGTCCCTTGCTTTATCAAGCACATTTTAGTTAACTTGCAAATGCCTCTGCTTACAACTAACTCTCTCAATCCAGCAGTGTCCCACTCTTCATTGTGTCCCTCAGTAATGTCATGATGAGACTTCCCCCATAGCCCAAGGCTGTGGAAGTGACTTTGGTTCTAGAGGGGGGACAATGGTAGAGAACACATCTGCACATTATGCTCACACCACCTGGCCAGTCTGCCTTGATACTATCTCTGAAAAGACAGTTTCTAGCTGTGGGTGTCTTTGCACAACCCTCAGAGTGTGCCCAATAAAGCAAAATTTTGTGTTGAGGAGCAACAGGATGTGTGTTTGCCAGAGACTGGAAATAAGATCCCTAACTCATTTCAGATGCTAATGATGTTCAGTCAGTATTAGACCAGGTCAGCTATGAACTCCTGACCTGTGGGGGGAAAGACTCTGCTGCCGGTTTTCAATCCCCTGAGCTGCTCAATCCCATGATAATGTCATTTCTGAAACAGCGCCAATGGAGCATAAAAGCAGCAGGCAGGACAGAAGGCATCAAATGCTAATAGCCACTCCTTAACAGAAGAAAGAGTCTAATCCTGGGCTTTGAAAAGCACTCAGCCCCCGCATGCTAAAAAGAGGTATGCCAGAGAGCTCTACCCCTTGTGTGCCAGAGGACGTGGGACAGCAGATGCATGTGTACCTGCGAATATACTTTTTCCGAGTGCATGAGGAAACCTTATGTTCCCAGGCTTTCCGAAGCACAATTAAACCAGACCTTTATTTCAAGGGCACTGCCAAATAAGTGGCTTGTTTGAACTCGACTCAATCAGGAATTGAAAACACGGAAAAGAAAATAGGAGCAAGCGACCGGATGAGGCTCTGCAAGAGAATTCAAGTCTGGCAGATTTATGGAAACCTTGTTTCCATATGGATCAGTAGTGCTGCCTCCAAAGCTCCAGTGGCAGCAGTCAATGCAAACAATGCTAGCTCCGGCGGATGTCTGCACGCTTAAAAAAAAAAAGCCATGTATATGTGTTTTTACATAGAGGCTAAGTAAATAGAAGTGCAGAACTGGGATGGCTTCCTTGTTCATTTGCAGCAGCAGGCATCCCACCCCGGGGGACGCAGGACTCTGCTCTGATGTACAGCTGCGCTGGTGGGAGGAATCAAAAGAGCGAGCTGATTTACTGAGTTATGAAACGGTGACATACTCTGCATGAAAATGAAAGGAAATATATCCGGGCAGGCAGCGAGAGCAAGGCGACGGGTGGCGGGGGTGTGTGGGAAAAGGCAACGTCATTAGATCTACGGTCATAGAGTTACAAAGTCAAATGGATTTACACGGCAGGCAAGGAGAACTCTTGTCCCGCTGCTGTATAAATATCAAATGGGCTGTAACCCTATTACGCTTAAACACCTGGTAGTGATTGGAGTAATGAAACACACTGCTGTCTCCATATATCCCTCTGTGTGTGTGTGTGTGCGTGCATGCACACATGTGTACATCTGGGAATTACTGAACTTCGGCAAATAGCAGTGATGAGGCTACATTTGAATGTGGGACAAATTCTGATGACGTCAGTGGTGTTATACAAAGAATAAAGCTGGAAAGGGTCATGGTGCTCCTCTCCGTCATGCACGTCTGGGGGCTAGAAATTGCAGCCAAAAATGGGCA
>NW_010208329.1:6821-35072 GCF_000695765.1 Mesitornis unicolor
CTTCCTTCATTTGTTGTTTTCTGAATCTAGCATCTTGCAAGCTTGAAAGAGGAAGGAAATTTCATTTCTACTGGCTGGACTGCTGAGTAAGAGGGAAAATCTGCAACTGAAGCAGAAGATAAAGCAAAAAAGGGGTGGAACAGCTTGATTTCCTAGCAACATAAGAAATGAAATTTTAGGAAAATGCTTCATCTTTACAGGGAAAAGCACTTCCTCCTTTATCTAGATCTTTAACTGTGCCCCTGTTCCCCAGCCTTGGCATCTGGCGATGCCTTATCCTGCATAAAAGGAAGTGCTGCCTCTTCCAAGAAAACTTCCTCCTCCTGACTAATTCAACAGTGCATCCATAGCTTTCCCTAGAGTTTTTCCACAGGAACAGCTGAGCTAGGCTCAGAGATAACCAGCGCATTTCTTGCTCTATATAGATCAGAAGCTGGACATCCACAGCTGATTTAGACAAGCAGGCAAATCCTATAGTAAATAAAGCACAGGGAATGATGTGTGTAACACGAAACGTGTATTAAGAAGGCACCCAAGCATACATTTGTTTTGCATAATGCCTTCAAGCTGTTACAAAATGCAAAACAAAAAAAATGAACCAAAAAAAATTGATATCAATATCTCTGTGCAGTGATGGAGATGTTAAAAACTGTGACCCATCCCTTGCCTAGCACTGGCAAGAAAGTTCCAGTGGTGGGAGAAGGGGAGTCAAAAGCTGTGTGGAAGGTACTGAACACTGTGTCTTCCTTTAAGGAAAGACCTGGGGTCTAATGACAAGGTCAATGCTTAGAGCTGGAGTTGCAGCAGCCAAGGTGGTATCTGCTGATTTCTGTTGGTTAAATGTTTGATGGGAGATTTTTGCACACCCTGGCACAGAGAGTAGCAGAGGTCCAACAGATGACAGAGTTAGTTTGGGATTTCAGAGAACCGGGATGACCTTCTTGAGATGTAGAGCAAACAGCTCAAGTCTCCCAGGGCCCTTTTTGCCCTAAGAAAACTGGAAACAGTTGCAATTCTCTTCCTCAAAAGCATGTTGTGACGATGATACAGTATAAATTGGGATATGATTATGGTTATGGGGGCCATATGATAGGCAGGCATAAGAGATAGGCAGGCACCAAACACATCTCTGGCTTATATAAATGGATCCCTGAGGGCAATGAGCATGAATAACTTATGAACTGTCAATGCATCTGCTCCATGAAGAGAAAATACCATGAGTTTGCCTCACTATAGCCTCCAAAGTTGATAATCATGTACACATGGATGGTCCTGTTCGTAATGGGGAAAGTAGCTTGTAGGTGCACATACAACACTGGAAAAAGTTAAAGTGAGGGGAGAGGGAAATAGGAAACCCAACCTGTATTTCATGTGAGAGAAATAGCTTAGACTTCCTCTTTTGAGCTGCCTTATATGGTGCTGTAAGATACAGCTTTAGGACTGTTTGTCCTGAAAGTAAATCCAGGTGAATGTGTGACAGCAACATGTGCATATAAACACAAGTGCAGACACAGAACTGACAGGTAAGGAGAGAGATAATCCATGTTTTTGAAATGTCCCCCTTCCTCTCCTCCACAATTATATTTTCATATAGTGGTTTTGCATCCATCTAAGTCAAACCTGCAAATGGAGTAGGCCCTAAGGCTCTAAGATAACCCCAGTGGAACAAAAACATATGAATGCACATGCAAATGCTATGGTAAGTAGCATATGTTTTAGATACTGCTGAGATCATATGTTGATATGAACTAACACAAACCTCTGCTTTTCATCATAGACTGTACTTGCTACACATAGGTAATCTATATAAAAATATGGCATGGTTTAGATCTATATGAAACACATACCATTTGCACATGGCAAATATTCAGAAAGGGGAAAGGTTAATAAGACAGAACATACATGGAATCACTGCTACAAAATGGTTTTCCTTTTGCAGCAGCCTCGCTCGCTACCCTCATCTGGCAGAGCGTATCAGGTTCTGCTGCTTATGTAATCTTCCAGTTGCTTTTTTAAAAAGTGTGTTTACTTAATAACGACTGGCTATAGGGAGACCACATTTCTCCCTGAAGTCTGAGAATGGAAAAGACTGGGGCAAATCACAAAGCAGGGAGTCACAACTCAAGGCTAACTAAGGGTGGGAGGAAATACAGCTTCACGAAAGCTTCAGCATCTCCTCTCACAGGGCTGAGTCTTGCCTGCCTCACTGCGTGTCGCTTAGTACAGTCATTGAACTTGAGTGAGCCTAGCGAGCGGTACTTGGCTGGTAGACTTTTGCTGTCAGAAAGATTTTTTCTTCTCTGCATGCTTAAAAATATCAGTGGAATAACTTGAGTTGATCGCAAACAGAATTTAGATTCCTGATCCAAACAGCTCCAGCCTCTGTTAGGCATCTGAATCTAGCTCTAAATCTTTCACAGCAGTCTGTGCTATAGGCAGAGTACTATCCTGAAACAGAATTGATCTACAAGGTTTGTATGAAGCCCTGTTCCACTGGAACATGCAGTTCTGTAAAATCAAAATGCTCTACAAAATCAAGTAATATTTTAAAATTAAGAAGAAACACAAGAAAATATGTGACAGACTCCAAGAAAGCTGCTTAGACATCTTTCAGGAAACTGTTGTCTTCAGAAATCCTGAATTTTTGTTCTGAAGTTTTTATTGCTCTGCAGAACAATACTAAATCTCAAAATCCTTAGTGAAACAGCATATGCATCTTCTAGCCACTTCTAAGAGAAGAATAAATAAAATACTGCAAAGAACATATTTGTGCCTACTTATATAATATACAAAACTCTTGGAAGTCAGGAAAAGATAAATTAATGTGACACTACTGGAAATGAATGAAAGATCTTTCGGTGCTTTGAAGTTAGTAAGAGGCTATACACATTTTTTTAGCTGAGGTTATATTACATAAAACCATATTGAGCCATTACTTCAAATACTCATTTTTCATTTAGGAGAGATGGGTGTAGGTCTCCTGAAGCAGTATTTGGATAGCATTTTGCTATCCTCTATTAATTAACCAGGCCAGCTTATAAACAGACATATAGTGTATGTGACAGCATTTTAGACTGCTTTAAAAATCCTTTAAAAAATACACCCAGAATCCTAAGCTGTAATGTTTGCTTACTATACCCTGGTCAGCTCTTCAAAGCTAATTTTGTACTCAATGAATGGGCAGGAACAGATCCTCAGGTAGTGTAAAACAGCACTCTTTTCACGATCTTCAGTCATTTTCTTTTTTTGGCACCCCAAAATTGTTCTAGTGGAGGAAAAAAGGCCCATGTATGGGCATTTTAAGCCTATTGACAGGAAGGTTTGCTTTTCTTAGTTACCTTTTGCAGACTCTTTCGAAGCAGTCCACAGAGCCCCTAGGGAGGGACAGACCACAGGCTGAAAACCACATTTCAGTAGAGCTGCACCAATTTACAGCAGATTAAAACCCCAGGTTTAAAAGCTGGCCAATGGCAACCAAATTAAGTAGCTGAACAGGAAGCGCTGCAGGAGGATTGCACAGCCGGCGCACGGTGGGCTTTGCCCAGCTCAGGTTTATGTTGGAAGGGTGGAATGCCATTCCACCCCTCTTCTTGCCTGGGGCAATAAAAAGTTCCTGCAAAACTGAAACTTTAATTTAAAACAAATTTGAGGCATAGTCGTTTCTGGCTCACACTAATGCCTACCAGCTCCAACAGAGTTGCAATGAGTGGCTCAGTACAGGTAATGTTCTTGTATTTATTGCAGTTCATGCTATGAAGACATCTTTTGAAGGCATCAGCCAAGCATGCCACAGTGCTGAAGCTGCATGAGAGCAACTGTAAAGACACTGATGTCCATAGCAAAGCAGAAGACCCTCTCACTGCCCTAAAGTTGCAGAAAAAAGGACCAGCTGCAGCGTTCCCTGATGAGTTAGCAGTCAGGGCCATAGGTATGAGATCCACACTTTCCCTTCTCCTCTGTTTTTCCATGCTCAGCCCCTGTTGGCTGAGGTCTAGTGTACCACAACACTCTCAGCTTTTTCTTGTTACCAGCTTCAGTGGTTCTCCCTCCGGTCTTGACTAAATTGCACTGCCAGGTCTAGTTTCACAGCACTGGTCTCTGTTTCTGCCCTGCCTTTCATAGTGGCAGTGGGGACAGAGGGGCTGGCTTCCTAATTCCTTGTACTAACCCTCATCCTTCCTCCCTTTTGCCTGGTTCTGGCTCCAGCCTGGCATTTGGCCCACCCTGTTTCAGGGCAGCAAAACTCATGTTTGCACACACTCGGCTGCTCTTGGAGGGTACGTGACCAATCTTCAAGGAGGACCTCCAGTGCCCAAGAGGAAACACGAATCAGAAAGAAGCTAGAGCAGGAGTAAATGACCAGAGAAAGGGAATGCATGTAAGAAAGGTGCAAAATGGAATCTCTGTCTTTGGCAGAAGGAGATCTGGCTGCAAGAAAGGTATGCAAAAAGCCATTTCTAGCCAGAGTAGAGCAGTAGCTGCCACAGTAGTGCTGACGTCTGTGCTATCCAGAGGGGAGAGGTTTGGTGGGATGGGGAAGGACACACTTGGCTAAAGAAGAAGCAGGCGGGCATGAGAAGTGACCTGACACTGGAGAGAGGGGTCTGTGTGTGGAGAGCAGCAGTGTTAATTAATAGGAAATTGTGGCCAGGGAGGAATGGCACAGGGAGATGGGTTGTGTTTGTGCTGGAAGAAACGTTACATGAGAGTGGGAAAAGCAGAAGGCAGCATGTGCTGAAGTGTGCGATGGAGGTTGAGCCTCCCCAGTGCAGCTGTGCTCACGCAGGAGGCCTGCCCCGCCAGGCTCCCAAAAAAGCTGCCAGCTTTTTCAGCCCTCTGCAGTGTGGAAGGATTTCCTAGTAATAGCACAAATTCAGGAGACAAATACCTCACCATTATTCTAGCATTTTTCACACCCAAGAGGATCTTTATCTGTGGACCGGCAGTGGCACAGACTCTCGCTTTTTGATTAATCTTTTATACCATCTGCTCTCCCTCTACCTATCCATCATCTTGCTGCCCGAGTGATGATTACTTCAGAGTGCAAATCACCTAACATCATTCTGGCTGATAAATTATATATGAAGGACAGGATGTGGCGAATAAGACTGAACTCAGCGACATCAGTTTAAGCCTGAGGATAAGCACGGGTGCTTAGATACCCTAGTGCCTGGCACACTTGAAAATAGGCAGATTAGATTAGATGGACAGGCTCCAGTGGAGTTAGTCCAGGTTTACACAGGTGTAAGTGAGATCAGAATTGGCCCTCACTCTGTGGAAAAACTTCACCCGTTTATGAAAGGAAATTTCATGCACACGGAAAAGAGCCTATCCTTAATTAATCACATGGAAAATAGTAAAAACATGGACAAACCAGCAGCATTGGCAGCTTCCCTCTACACTAGTATCATCTCTGAGGTATACACCTGCTTGGTAGCTACCAGTGTTGGTTAATCACCTTTCTATCTGGGGAAAAAGAATTTACTCAGTTTATTTTGTCTTTACCCTTTACCTGCATAAATGAAAAAAGATGTGTGAAAGAACAGCTTGAGCTGAACTGCAGGCTGAGTGAAGGGAACTGCTCACAAAAAGCACTGAAGATGGGCTCCTTACATGGCAGTGATGAGTGCCATCCCTCCTTGGCTGTCTGCAGAGAGAGCTGGTGAGTGAAGCTGTGGGCAGCAGATGCTTTTTGGAGATGAACACCCACAGCGTTCACTTCACAGGCGTTGTGGGTTTTCATCTAGAAGGTGAAGATGTTAACAGGACATACTCTGCTGTGTTTTTAAGCCACTTGTCATCACCCAGTTGCCAAATACAGAGGTAAGGGATGGAAGTGGAGAAAACCTATTGCTCCTCTAGCAGGAGCAGGATCAGAAACAGGGACTGAACAAGCTTGTTACTGTTGCTCTGATTCTGCACTGAGCCACAGACAACCTTGACAAAGCCAGCCAAGATGTTTCTCCCCTTGCTTTGTGAGTTCTCCATGTGTCAAGGCTAACCTTTATTTTGCTTTAAATACTTTACAATCTTTTTCTCTTCTTCAGAAATAACCTACAGAGCATAAAACCAATTACAGAGGCTGAAAATTATCATTATAACATCCCTCAGAGACATGAAATAAAGCATGCTCCCCACTGTTGCCACCTGCAGCTGACCCATGAGGACGGTGGAAGGGCTCACCAAGGGCAGACAACCCATTACACACTGTAGGGAGCCAGGCAACAGCATTTTCTGCTGACGGTGCGAAGCCACAGCAAGCTTCCACCCCGCTGGGTGCAGGTGGCTGGGCTGGACCCTCTGTCTGCACATGGCTGGCTGAGCCAGCTGGTAACCCAGGAGGTTTCTGCAGTCTGTGTTGGCTCTATTGTCTTCAGGCAGCATCTACCAGTAGAGCGAGTAACACATCTTTGCCACCTAACCCACAAACTACAGCCACACATTGCAGCTCATCGCAAACCTACTGACTCGTTGGAAACCACAGCTTGTGCACAATGCTATGGCACATTTTCTTACCAACACTGGCTAGGAGAAGTGATCAGACCTGCCGGACAGTCTGTAAAGTCACATGCCATAGCATATCTAATCAAACCTGACATCCCTTTCAGGGCTCTGGCTCAGTGTGAGAGTGTAACCTGTCTGGAGCAGATGCAGGAGAACTGCACCTCTCTGAGTTGCCCTGTCTGGAGGAAGCTACAGACTGTGCAGGGGACAGACTTTTAGGAGAGGCCATCTACCACTCTGGGATAAACTCTACCAGGGACTAAGGAGCATTATTAGACTTATCCCTCTTCAGTTCTTTGCCTTCTCAAAATTTACTTGTTACAAATAAATAATAACAGAAGGAAAAGAAAGGCATAAAGTTAAAACCTCCCCATTTCTCCTTTTCTCTTTAAGGCAAAAGCAAAACTCACCTCCATCCATGCAGCTCTCCTACTGGGAAAAGGATGAAAGGAAGAGCACATCATGGCTATGGCCACATCATGTAATGCATTAGTGGAAGAAGGTCAGATGAATCAGAGCTCTGAGAAGTACCTAGAAATGCAGTCTGGAAGAGAGCAATAGTCACAAGTCACTGTACACAAGAACAAGCCACTTTTGCCAGGGGAGTGGTAGGAAAGGAAGCTTGAAATTAGGCCAATTATTCAAAGCACTATGTCCTTCAGAACACAAGGGAGATACAGAATGAGGGGAGGAAGGACCCACCAGGTAACAGGGCTTATTTCTGCTTCTCCTGAAATCAAAGAAACATCCCTGGATGCCTGCACTCTGGCATTACGCTTCCCTGAGAAGGAAAAGTGCATGTTTGGGGATGCTCTGACAACAGTAGGAGTCCATTTTACACCACTCCGAGAGAACAAGGGAGGCTTTCTATGACTAACCACATGGGAGAGATCTGTTCCTACATCCTGAAATGCTTCAAATAGTAGTTGCTTCTAATGCAATATACACTGGGTACAATTAATGTCTCTGATTGCAACACTTCAGTGAAACCCCACTCAAAGCTTGACTTGTGCCATTTAGAAGACAGCTGTGAGTAAGGAATAAAATAAGCAGATGCTTTCTTCTAATTCTCTTACTACTGCCCTCAGTAAAATGTTGAAACAAAAAATATGTGAACAATATTGCTATCTGAACATCAGGCTCATATTTTCTTGAATAATTGAAACCAGCATATTTGAAAATATTCAAAATAAGCGAAACACATTTCAAATTTTGCAGTAGATGAAGTTCTCAAACTATTTTTGTTAAATACCACTCAGATGGTTTTATTTTTCCTACCGAAGAAAAAAATATGGACTTCATTATTTAAGCTTCTGGTATCCAAAACTACCATAAAGAGTCAGCTGCTAAGGACTTGCGTTGCCAGTGGTTTGGGACCTTAGCCAAAATCACAGATCACCAAAGCAAATCTGCACAGCACAGAATGGAATGGTTCAGTTCGAGAAAACATGCTGGTCTTTCAATGCATAAAATGTTAAAAAAAAACACCCCTGAATTGCGAACACCCCACAACTATGTTCAGCATTCTTTCCTCTACTTGTTTGTAGCTATACATAGAGTTTCTCAAAGACTACACTTTAATAGGAAAAAGGCCGATATCATACCAAGTTATGGCGGCAGCAGAAAGAGACCTAACTACAGGGGTATCCAGCTTGCTCTTATTCACCCATGGCATCCTAGTGCCTTCCTCAGGAAATGAATGTAAACACATCCATCTTTTTCCAACACTCTGGGAATGATGAAGCTCACCTGTGGGACACATTCTTTTTGAGAATACTGCTGCTGTTAGAGTGCCTGCTGAAGGAGAGAGTTGGAGATGTGTTTTACATTAAGCACAACAGGTAGAAATTATTTCATTTTGCCTGACTTTGCATCCTGTGGCCACAGCCTGGCTCGTATAGACACTCTTCTTCTTCTTCTTGCTGACAGCTTTATTCTTCCAACAAAGTGAAGCTGTGATGGGGGGCCATGGCCAGGGAAGGAGCAGTGACCACTCAGGTGGCTGGCATCAGCACCAGGCAGAGTAAGACAGAAATGTGCTGTCTGCTTCCTTCTTACAGGGTAGCCAGGCTCAGGAGTACCAGGCACTGAATTACCAGAGACCTCATCTTTCAGTTCATGTTGTCTAATGCAAGATCAGTGGGGCATAAAGTTTCTATTATCTGTGTTTTAATAATGGATGAACCTCTCCTCCTCCTGCTCCAAAAAGCCCTATGTATTACCCCACTGTAGGCAGATGACGCAGCTGGTCCTTTGTTTGCTCAGCTCCATCCAGATGGGTACACCATGCCACCTGAGATGAGTGGGCTGAAAGAACATTTTGTTACTTGCATTTGATTTCAGACACTGGAGGCTTCCCCTTCTGAACTCAACTTCATTTAAAGGTGTTCATTTTGCATTTGTGTCAACCCTGGGGATGACCAGGGGATAAAACGTGTGCTCTTGAAGCTCTGTGTTTTCAACTTCATTACCTCAATTATTGCTTACCTATTGACCAACTCTCAAGGATGCCAGAGAGTATTATTATTATGGGTGACAAAAGTCCATTCAGATGACAGGTCCTCAGATTTGGATCTCCAAATCTTGATCAATTCAAATGACTTCCTGCCAGGTTGCAGAAGGATGAACTCTGAAGCTGCTACTGTGAAGGGCTGGCCACCCATTATGACTGCTTTTGTCAGGACCTGAACACTCACACCTGTCATATAGCTATCTTGGAGACCCAGGTTATTAGTACAGTGTTAAGGAAATGCTAGAAACAGTTGAACAATCCCCAATTATTTCATAAAAGTATTGTGCTACCAAAAAAAATTATAAAAATAAAATTTTTAGCTGAAGAAGAAAAAATCAAACTCAAAACAGGCACAGAAGCATGGAGAATTGGAATAGAAGTGTTAAGGTTGGTCTGTGGGGAATGAGTAGGAATGCTGAGGTGGGAAAGCACCAGAAGGAGTGACAGAAGATTTTGCTGGCACCCAGCTTTGCAGGTCATCCAAATCACAGCACATCCATATGCAACTTCTGAGGAGACCCAGGTAGGCAAAACAATGGTCTGCCTAAAAAGAGGGACAGCAGTTAAGAGATGGTGATGAAGAAGATGAAGAACAAAATTGAAGCTTTAAGACACCCAGACATAGAGATGAAAGACTGTGAGTAAACCCTAATGACTCTCAGAGGTAGGAAAGGATGGAGAGATGAAAGTTCCTATAGGCTGTAAGCTCCTGAAGAGTTCAAAAAGCTTGTGAATATGTGAGTAGGGGAGTCTGATCAAGTAAAATAGAATAAATTTTACAATAAAACCACCTTCCTCTTCTGCAAACTTTGAGCTTTGCTATAATTGCAGTGCTGTTTGCTGCAGAACAACAGCTAATACACTTGCTGCTAAGGCAAAACTCCAAAGGAGATAATGTGGTGCATTGGGTACATTTACAAAACCATTTCTGAATGTTCAGAGTTTTTTCAAGTATCTGTCCAGTATAACTCCAACCTCCATCACTTACAGTTTCTAGGAAAAATACCCCACCATAAAGCATACATGGATGTTGCAGTCCTCCAACAGGGAATACAAGAGGTGATCTCTGTTACTTGTGCCAACCATGGCTGGTGTTGTACCTCCCTCCTAGTTAGCATCAGAGGAATAGTTTCACGCAGTGCTAAGGATACCTTCTGCATTCAGATCAAGGTGAGGACTTCATCATCTGTTCTTGATTACGCTTGATGGGACTGAGCCATAAACTAACATCTTGAGGCTTCAAATTAACTTCTTTATCTTGGACCATACATCACTTAAACAAAAACCACTTTGATTGTTGTCCTAACAGCTGTGGATTTCTAGTTATTTTCCTGGAGAAAACACCAGAACATATTCTACTTAACAGTTCATTCTCAAAACACAAATAAAACTCATTTATTTTGTTCAGAAATGTCAGTCAAGAAAAGAACTATAGTCCTGTCTTGTTTTCAGATATGATCTATATGACAGAGAATTAATCAATAGCCTACCATTCCCAAAGAACATTTCAGAAATCATGTCCGATTTTCTGACTCTCAGACAAAAAAAAATGTACAAAGTCAATTTTAATAGTGAAATGGCTATACTTATCTCTTCCAAACAAGATTATATTATCAGAGGAACTCAGAGGAGACAGAAATTGAACTGCTCTCAAGCAAAGCAGGACAGAAGGGAAATGGCATGTGGCCAGCAGGAGATGTTACAGCCTTATTCCATCTGCACTCAAGAAAGTGACCTCCTTCCCTAGGATGTTGGATGTGTCCCACAGAGACTGTCAAAAATAAGGCCTAGACAGAAATCCTCCCTCTTTAATTCCCAGAATTTCAATTTGCAATGACGCAAATGTGACAACTATTGGATAAATGGTAAGATGGCTCTAGCATGAAGTGCAAACTCAGGTTGTTTCCCCCCACTTTCTGCTGGAAAACCCCACGCATCTGTTCAGGGGGTATTAAAAACTTCAGCCGTCTGTTACAGCCGAAGACACAGTGCTTTGTATTTCTGGCATATGCTGGTACCTACAATCCACTGCGCTGGAGGACATCAGACAGTTTGCATCTCTAGCAGCAGAGCTACTACCAAAACGGTCGAAGAAAGGAGACATTTTAATGGAACAATAAGAACCAATAACATGCAAAAAGTATCACCCTTCACTCAAAGAGAAGCAATGGTACATAGGTAAAGAAACATCTGTGCTGGTTCTCAAAGCAAATCAACTGAAAATATTTAGAAAAAGTAAAACCAAGCAGAGTTGTTATGTTCTCTTATTTAGTAGTGCAGTTTACTGAGAACTGTATGCACATGCACATTTCAGTTGGTTTTCATTTGTGTGCTTTCACAAGATAAGCCCATGCTCTACAGTTGGGTATCAGTGGCTGAACAAGCCCTTCATCCATTTCTCTCTACTCACTTTGAGTAGGTTCAAGTTTTCATTTTGACCAGTTAAATGAGGCTAGCCAAAAAATTTACAGTGACAAACTAGAGCAGGGACCCTTATTGGTTTTATTCATTATTTTTCTTTCAGTACCAAACGACATATTATAAAGGCTTGTCTTGTACTTTGTTGCCCTTCCACTGTAACATAAGTTCAAGGGTAAGATGCAGTTGTTACTTAAGAGGCTTACTGAGGAAAATACCTATGGTTTGTCTTCCTGCGAAGAGGAGCCAAGTTAAACCTATAATGGAGACATTCTCAAAAGTGAGACAGAAGTTAGTGATATAGACAACCATAACCCCAAATTGACCTATTTTCATATAAGTGAATAAGCAGGTAGTTTGATCATCTTTTTATTTACCACTACATGATCAAAATGTTTGTCTGTGTCTCACAGCATAAACTTCTTGCTCTAATGTTGCAGAACTAAGTACCTGCAAAATTGACTTAGAAAAATCAGATGCTTCAAATACATAAATTCTGAACATTTATACAAGTTAGTAATTGCCAAAGCCAAATTACTAAATTGGATTATTTTTTCCCCCAGGTGATCACTCAAGCCCCAACTCTTCAGGCTTTACCTACATGTTTTGGCATGCCAATGGGTTCAGATAAAACTAAGGGCAATGATCAGGCTGTTTGTGGTTAAACTTAACTCTGAGAACCCCAATATCATCTTACACTTGATGTAGGCTTGGCCTTGTAACTCCAGATGTCTTTCCAGTGTAGGGATGTAAGACAGCTACCTAGAATGTTTTAAGAGGTGCCTGCCTTGTAAGTTAATGAGAGTCCTCTTAAGGAGGAACTGTAGTCAGTTATTTCTTTTCTTAGCAGTCCAGGGAAAGGAGGACAACTTCTCAGTGCTCACAGCCTTGATCAAGACAGTATAACTCTCTAGAAAGTCTATGGGAGTTATGAGTGTGCAATAATTACATGGCTGGGACTTTATAAAGAAAGCAATAACATCAGTAAAACAGCAAGACTAATTTGCTATTCAGGGATTTTTTTCCTAAGTCATATTTAATTACTATCCTTGTTTCCTTGCCCACCACCCATTCCCCCCACCCTTCTTCTCTGAAGAGCTGTGGAATTTCGACGCTAAAGGAGAAGCTGATTATGCTGCACGCTGGCACCGAGCTGTCCAGGCTACACACAAAAGATCATGAATAGGCAGGCGTGTACTTGCTCTAAATATAGTTCAGATGCTACTTAGGCATTTAGAATCAAAGATCTGCTACTAGCAACAAGTCCTCCAAAAGTGTGCGATTTGGCATGCCTGGAGCTGTTAAGTGGATGCAGGCAAAAAACTGCTGAAGTTATGGGGAAAGAATATGAAGGGTGCTAATTGCCATCTGCCAATGCCTCAGAAAAAAAGCCATTGCGATAGACTTTCAGCATGGGAAAATGTAATACCAGCAACAAAGTGTTTACAGGAGAATACATCTAACAAAGCAAGAAGTGCTCAGACTTAAGAGACACCTGGCAGCAGAGGAAAATGCTTCTGTGCTATAAATCAAGCATTAATGTTTCTGCTCCAATGTGCATCTGTTACTTTTTATTCTTGAGGACCCACAGTTATAAGGTCCCCTCTCTGAAATAATAATTGGTGAAATAACAACAAAAGGGTTGTTCTCTACAGCATATTGTGCCAGCATTTCTTCTTCCACAATTGCATTTTTAGTGGACAACTGGATGTGAATAAGGTGATGAACAGCAAGATGCTCTATGCCCGCCATACACCTCAGCTCTGACAGCCCTGCAATGAGCTGGGTAGTCTGTAAACCTCTCCCTGCTTTCACTCTGTGAAATCAGAATATTTTAAGCTGTCTGACGTATATTCTTTAACAATAATTGGCTTTAAAATTAACTGGTAGGGATATTACCCTTTCCATGCAGGAATTGTTGGATGCCTCACTTCCTCAGTCACATATGTATGCTGGAGGATGTAGTAAAGGAAAGAGATCAACTGGTGAGTTCTGCCAGATACTTTTCTTCTAAAAAGATTAGAGAGTATCGTGGCTTATTACATGTCAAAATGACCCCAAAAGTAGAGTACTATCATCTCAGCTTTTGCCCTTGACTCCCAGAAATGTTTGTGTGGCTTTTTAGAAATAATGTGGACCTTCAGCTCCAAAAATATAAGTGATTTCCCAGGTGGAAATATGCTCATGCTCTTAGTAGCACACATGCAGTGACTCCCATGATTTTGGGGTTGTCAAATTGACACACACATAAATGTGATCCTTTTCTGACTGGGATGTTTAGTAGGAGTTTGTCAGGACAGCAACCTGACAGATGGCCCACTTCTAGTCAGGCACCAGAAACCCAGAAGCCTTAATCTTTCTGGGACTGGTCACTTGAGAAGTCACACCTACATTGCATTAAAGTTTTCCATAGTCATAACTACACACATTCAAGCACCTGAAATCCTCATGAGCTTCAGTGCCATCCAGCAAGAAAGCCAGCAACTACCTGCTCTTGACGTAGGCCACCCCAGATCCAGCTCAAGCCCTGGAGCAGCTGGCCCAGCCCTCACCCCTGGAGCAAGCGAAATGACCTCAGAGTAAGCCCAGATCTGGCCAACCACGAGAGGGAGACAAGCTCACATGCTTGGCCAACACTACCTCTTGCTGTCAGGGGGGAGTTTCAGGAGGTCCAGTTGTGAACTTAGTTGATGGCAAATTTGAGACAGGGTGAAGAACAGCATGCCAGGACAGCACATCTCACAGCCTGCTTGCTGCCTTAGTCTCCAGAAGTAGCCAAGCCATGTAAGAACTTGTCTGAAGGAGATGGAGGACACAAAGACACTGTCTTTTTTTCCTAGACCCAGCTTGGAAAGTATTTTTCTCTGTCTAGCTGCAGGACAGGCAGATTACATTAGAATTATCAAGCAAAGCTGGATTTATTGGTCTTATCTGATGGCCATCCCAGGTTTTTCTTGACTGAGAGAGTAGGGCTCATGGGGCAAGAAAGGCAACAAAGGCAGGCTGTTGGGACATTTGAGCACCACAGAGATGAGCATAGATCAGATTAGATAAAACAGGCCAGATCACAGGCTGCTGGAGAAAAAAGAGGCTCTGAGGCAGATCAGTAAAACAGAAAAAAACCAAGTTCCAGTCCAGCTATGCTCTATCTGCACAAAAAAGTATTTCACAGAGGAGAAAAGCACCTTGCAATTGTCTTAAATGCATGAAGAATGGGCAGGTCACAGCTAAGCCTCTAGAAAGTGCTTTAGACAAGCTGAGCTAAAGACAAACAAACGTAGACAAATATGAAGTCTGACACCCAAGTACTTCTTCCTTTCTGATCACCAAGCCTTTAATGAATTAGAGAACAGATCCAAATGCTATGGCTGCTGCATGAAACCCATGTTTATGACATATTAATCCTCAGTGGCCCTAGGAGGATCTAACCAACTCGTACTATTAGACACATGGACCCTGAATTTTGGGAATATTTTAAGGAGGTTCAAACTTTGTGATCTAAGTCCATGTCTACACTTTAAGGAAAATTCAGTGTTTTCAAATACTTTCACCACTGGAAAACAGAAAGTTCCAACAATTGAATCAACATGAAAAACATTTTTTCCTCCATAACAGCAACAAAGCAATTGGATCAACCATTCTACTTCTGGTATTAAATAAAGAAAATTAATTTTCTTTAAGATCAAGCATGAAGCAAATACATTAATACTTCAGTGGGGTATAGTTGGCATTTTATTTGGCTTTACGGTTGCTTTTCTCCTGAAGCCTCACTTCCTGTAACAGAAGTGCTATAGACTACCACCCACTATCATCTCAAGGAACAAAGAAACTTGGATCTGGCTACAGCATATCTTCCAGGAAGATGTACAGACCTGGAGATGAAAACAAAGGTGGTGCAAAGCAGTAACATCCTACCCCATCATGGGAAGAACTCATGGTTCTTGATGTCCCTCCAACTCAGTGAGGCTGAGAAGAAAGACTGGTGGGAGGATGGGAACTGCTACACCTTGCATAGGAAAATGGCACCTGCCTCCACCTCATCTCATCTGGCAGACGCAGCAGAAAAACATTGTCAGTGTCTAAACTGTTTTGTGTGAGGACCAAACCATGCACAGTAGAAACAAAATCTATAGTTGGAGAAAGCAGCTGCTTGGAGGTATTGTAGCAGTCCCATGTAGTTCCTCAAGTGAAGGTCTTGCACATTTTTTTAAGGTCGTAACACAGGGGTTTTCCTAAAGATGATTCAAACATTGCAGCCTCAGCTCTGGATGAGGTTGCATTTTTACACCTGGCTTGGCAAGCAGGTGTGATCTTATTTTTATTGGTCTCATGACACTTAATCAATGTCTTTGTCACCTGCAGATTAAGCTAGTGCAAAGCATCGTAAAAGGCTGTTAAATTCAGTCATCATTCAGAAACATCTTTTAGCACCTGATACTGACATCAGGCCTCACTTCTCACAAGGAGCGTGTTGTACAGTCATGGTCTGAGGCCTCTCACTTTCTGGTGGTTCTCAGAGTAGAGCGGCAGTCCAGTACATTGACACACAAGCAGCTAAGTGATTTGGGACATGGCTACCAAAGAAACTTGCCTTGTCCAAACTTAATTTGCTGCTATACCTATCCTAGTCACCTGTAAGACTAATTACAAGTGGGCCAGGGACCTATGTGACATGGACTGGCCCCATGGGGCTTCTAAGCACCTTGGGGAGGCCCTCTGACTCTGGGACATAATTATTTGTGTGTATGTATGGGGAGTGCAATTACTTTGAAATTGTCTGTAGTGCTGGGGGTGTTGCTGCCTCCCAGAGCAGTATTTTCACAGCATGGATGCATGTGTGCTGTACACACTGCAGTATGGCCTGAAAGCCTGTCAGAGCAAAGTTTTAAGGTGCGAGTACTCCCAGGATAGCACTGAAGGACATGTGAGGCAGAAGGAGCCAACCCTGGCACAGTCTGACCCATGTTATCTCTATGCATCTTGAGGACAGATCTGGAGCTCTGCACTACAGCTGGGCACTGTCTTGCAGAGGGTTACACCACATAAGCTTGCTTCATGGTCGTTTTAGCAACGTGGATTCTGGGAATGTTTATACTTGCAGACCTCTTGTTTGATCTTGTCACCTTTTTAAAAGATGCTCAACTCTGGAGCAAAGTAGACTCCTTGATCCAACAGAGAATGTCCACTTTTGTAGGTGGTACCAAAGGTGGGATGGTATCAAGGGGATTTGACTGATTATTTTCAAAATACTTATGTACCACAAATTTTCAAGGAGTCTTATTATGCTGAAGGAAGTTAGACTGAAAAGGAAGCTAAAGCTGCACTAGTAGTAGAAAAGGGTAAATGAAATGACCCAGGTAACTATAATCCTGATGGCCTGTATAAAATAATGGAGAAGCCAATACAAGATTCAATTAATAAGGACTAATGGGAAGATAATTAAAACTGCCAATCAAGGTTATGAAACAGACCTTGTCTGACTAACCTAGAATTTTGTTTTGATGAGGTTGTAATTTTGGCTTATGAAAGTAATAGTATGGGGGTAATTTAACACACCTTAGCTTCCATGATACTTAACACCAAACCAATCTTTTCATTAGACATTTAGAGCAATGGAAATTATTATAGTTCATTTGAAATGTGAGATAAACATGGCTCAGGAATGACGATAAATGAAGAAAACCTCAGTGAGTGAGTTTGCTTCCACTGAGACACAGTTGGAAGCTTGCCCCTGCCCTATTTGACTTTGCCAGATAGACAAGACAACAAAACTTACTTGACAAGCTTGCAGGCAAGAGGAAGATTTAGAGAAAGTGATACACAGATGAAGATGACAAGTCACTCAGACAGTACCCCCTGAAAAATTGAATTCAAACATGACGAAAAATGCCGTCACATGTGTTCTCTAGGCATAGAGAACGAAGACTGCATCCCATCTGAATGCTTATATGTGGGTAACTGTGCTGGTAAACTGAGACAGGTTCAGAGAAAAGCCAAGGAAAAAAGCATTAGAACATAAATATACTACAAAGATACATGCGGCTCAATCTATTTAGCTTAAAATAGGTGAATGGGGTGAGGACAGTCAATAGCCAAAGAGAAATGTAGCAAGAGGCCACAGGTCAGATCAAAGTCTAGATGGTGTGGCTAGACACAGTGGCACTAAAAATAAGATCCGAGCTTTAGAGGCAAAATTTATATCACTGGATTTCTAAAAAAAATATCTTGAACTCAAAATGGACCATTTTGCAAATTAAAAGAAGTAATCAAGGCAAGGCTTATGGTCAGCCTAGGTTATCACAAAAAACCCATCTGGCTTTATGATCTAGAGCTGGCCTGTTATTTGGAACACTGGGCAATTGTTGCACAGCAAATCAGCTGCAGCTGGGTTACATTATTTTACTGTGGGCACCCTGAGTCAGGCTTCAGACCATACACTCGTCCAGGGCTCAAGTTACTGCTTTGAAGAGATGCAAAGGAGTATTGATGGCACTGGGAAGGTGTTACGGGTTAAAACTGTGTTCACTGTTGCTGTGGTATGAAGAAGTGCCCACCAAGATGCTAGTCCTAACGAGTCAGGCATCGTGCACGCATTCTGCAAAAGCTGAGCTGAGCTTACAAGTTAAATAAGATGGGAGGGTCAAGAGCAAGAGGACAGATAGACTTCCTATCATTGCAGGTGGAAAACAGGACCACTGGGCAAGGTGTATGGTGGATGGAGGAAAACAGCACAGATTTCTCCTACACTGCAGCACCTGTCCCAGCCTCACGCTTACACTCATCTGCTGCTGGTGGCTGATGGACAACCTGCTCTCCTGCCTAGCAAGCAAAGGCCTCCTGTGTGCACACGTTTGTCATTCCTCCCCTCCCTGATGCTAACGCTTCCTTGTAACATCCTTCAGGTCAGCAACATGGCCCTCACACAGGACACTGCAAAGCACAAATGGGCACTGCTGCTCCACAGCACCTCAGTGCCCTAAGAGCGCTTTCCACCGTGGTCCTGAGGCTGATCTTATTTATGCTGCGTTACTTTGAATCACACAAACACACTTGATCTCCCCCCTCCCACAGTGCATGCTACATGCAAACTCCTTAAAGATGTTTGTTGACGCAAGTGGCATTTTTAGAACCGCAATGTATGGGTGGTGTGTGCTCCTGAAGCACATGAGCTGCTTATCAATCATTTAATTGGGATGTCTTGGTCTTCACCCAGATGGTCCCTTTCAGCAGACAGCATTGTGTTTTAAAACTTTGGATAATTATAGCCCTGTAAATGGAGAGTGCAAGATTTGTTGGCTGCAGCCAGCTCATCTTTCTTCTGTAACAGCCGCATTGTCTAGTCATTGCTATATTCACAATGGGAAGACATCCATGCAAATGGAGACACCCATTTAAAGACGTTTCTCAGCTGAGTAAACAGTAGCAGGAGCCTAGCTGATAGTGACTCCAGGAAGGATTAAAATCTATCAGTAAGTTTGACTCTGCTGTTTTCCTTTCCCTCCTTCCCTGGGCACACAGAATACAAGAGGAATGTACCTAGCATCTATGCTGCTGTTAGCTGATTTAAAGCACATTTAAATCCTGTCTATAACGGCCAACAATACCCTGTCAGCACTTTGCTTTTTTTCCTTTTTAAACAAAACCAATTAACCAGATTCCTGAGGGAAATGGGCCCATCATTTCTCCCTCCACAATGCTGTGGTGAAAATGCAGCTTCAGGCAGGATGCAAGCATTTTTACCACTTTACTAGAATAATGTCCTCTCTTCTCAGATCAGCCGATGGCTCAGCTCCACCGAGAGGTCCCCAGGCTCTCCCGGCTGGCTCCCTCTCTCAGGGGGGCCATGGCAGCTCTGCTGTGCCCAAGGCAATGCCACCCTCCTTCCCTGGCCCCTGGGCACCAGTAGCAGCTCCTTGGAGCCACTGCTGCTTGACGTCAGCCCATGTCCTCAGCATCACAACACAGCATGGAGGGACTGCTCGGCTCTGAAGTTTAAAAAATACCTTTGTCAAAAGGGAAGATTAATCTCTAAACAAATTGATGGAAGGCAATAGTGGAGTGCTGACGTGGCGTATGTCTTTCAAAGACAGACAATGCATACAAGTCAAAACAGCTGCTGTTGAGATTCTGTGGTGCCCTCCAGTAAGGCAGGTCTAGCACTCTGGGTGTACTCCGGACACAGGGTGCCTGGATTTGTTTAAGGGCACCTCAGTTAAGGGGAAAACTTTAACTTGAATAAAACATAAAAAATCTCAAAAATAAAACACCATGCTTGTTGCATTAAAGAAAATCTGAATTCCTGTTTCTTGCAGAGGTTTGATAGGCCAGAAAAAAAATGAATGTGCCATGTTTTTATTGCTTTGCAAACCAGATTTTCTGATTTCCCATAAGATTCCATGGATGGCTGGAGAACAGGCTGTACCGTAAGAGTCAGAGAGAAAACAATTTTTCATCAGCCTCCATCTTTGTTTATTATTTAACTTGTTTGGGAAAACACCTATCTGCAAAAACATCTACATAAAAGATTGGCATTCCACTTGATTATGAGACCAGAAAGCCCAGAGCTCACCTCTAAAACCTTAGTGCAAAACCAGCGGTCAGCAGAATCAGCAGAGATATTTTTAAAGTTTAAATAAAATACAGGAAAACTTTGGGGAAAAAACTTCTACTGCCCTCTCCATGTTAATTTTTCTGTTGTTGTTTTGGAGCATATGCAAAGTTTACAGGCCTTGCTTGCCACTTATGCAGAAGGTTTAAAAATCACAACATTGTTTCCATCTCATTCAAGACGCTGTCAGAAAAGGTTACTTAATTTAGGAACTGACTTACTCAGGAACTTGTAGATAAAACTATGAGTTAACAGCAGTGTTTGAGTGGCAATGAAGTATACTCAGAAATGGTGCATTAGGGCTGGGCATGAGAATGTTAACAATGTTTTCCATTCAAATTTCCTTCAGCAAAGCATTCTCAGAAAAGCTACATGCACAAATTAACAATAGGTGGCTTTTAAGGCAACAGTCTGGAAGTTCACCAGAAAGGTACCAACTTCACAAAGACTTGAGCATATGAGTAACTCCTCTGAGTCAGTGTCTCATCACACAATGCACCATACTAAATTTAGGCAGGAACTGGGTTACAGGCTTCAAATTTTCAGAGTTTCAGAGCGATCCATTTCTCTTCCTACCATCATGAGAAGTCAGTGACTGTGCTGACTACGCCTTCTTGCAAGGCGTGTATGAAATGCTGAGAATAAAACTAAAGGGATTGCTCAGATCCATGAGTTCCTGCGTGGCATTTTTCTGAGCAGCATCTTGTTGCCTCCCACCAGTGTATTAAGCAACATGACTAACATCAGTCACGTATCTACTCCCATCATCTTTTCCCTGAGGTAGAAGTGCTCACAGGAGAGTGTTTAGTTTTGGACTACGTGTGCATGTGCACGCAGTCATGCTCATGCCTGGGTATCGTGAACCAGTGCTGCTTATGTTTGAGAGAGAAACCCAAAGAACTGTAATGTCAGATGTGATTTCCCAACCATGTCAAGGGCTTAAGGGGAGTTTTTGCACGGAGGAAGCCTGCATGCCTGTTTGTTACTCTTCTGACTTCAGTGCTACCACGCTTCAGTCTTTGTGATACTGCAACTTTGCTTCTGAACTTTGTGGCTTATGCCAGGTTTCTAAAACTGAAAATAATCACTGTTATCTTTTGCATAGTATTGTTTCACAATTACTGTATCTTTATTACGTATGTTATTTCCACTGATAGAGGAAGAAGGAAAGTTAAGATTCCCCTACTATTGTTCCTGATTAAACCATTTGTTTATATAATGTTGAAAACTGTAGCAAAATCAACTAGAAAAAACAAGCTGCTCCAAACGAAAATATAGCTGCTTTCTCCTTAATCTCAGGAATCACATTTAATTTACTCAATTTAAACAGACATGCTTTACTGGGAGTAACACATTGAATATTGTTCATGGCCCATGTTAAATAAAATATGCTCCCTGTAAGAGAAAAAGTTTATCTAAAAACAAAGGGTTTTATTATTGTTGCTTAGTCAATTCAAACAGCAATGAGTTTAAACAAACATAGCATTGACATCACTTGCTACTTATAAAATGTTGAAGTTTGCTCTAATAGCCAATTAATAAAATAAAATCCCTGTGTTTGCATGATCACTCAGTGCATTCTCAAACATCTTTTTTCTCAGTGATTAGGTTGTTCCAAATCTAATTGAAATATTTTATTGCATTTTGAACAGAATAATGCTAGACTAATAATGTCAGTAATTGAGAGTGGCAGCCGAGGATACTGGATAGTAGCATGCAATTAAATAGCTTTTTAATATATCAGAATTTTAACGATAGTAACATATATTTCATTTAGTCCTATCCTAATTGGTTTGTATTTCTCCTTAAACATGCAAAACAAGCTTTCAGTTACTATTGTTTTAAAGTACTTTTGCAGACTGCAAATTCACAGTCATTCATTAAAATGCACAGCTCATTTCTCACCCATATTTTGGCTTGGGTTTTATTAATTCTAAGTTGATACAGCTCTCTCACTCTGCATCTGAGAGCAAACAGACAGATCTCAAGATACCGTCACAGGAAACACCCTGGAAAAAAAGAGAAAACTGGGAGAGTTTAGCAAACACTTGCTATTCTCCAGCGCTAATGAGGCAGAATCTCCTCCAGATTAATAAGTAACAGTTGACTGTCTGGAAAACAGAGGGCAGAGAAAAGGAAGGCAGTGGCTGCTTTTTGTAGCCAGGCTGAAGGGCACAGGCCAACCACTACTTTGCAGAGGTGTGCAAAAACTGACAGCTACCATCTTAACCCCTTCGAGTTTGCAGGAAGGTGCTGGTTTGAAGCTCCAGCTACATCAGCTCATCCCCTTCTCTTTTAATCAAGCACCCTATGCACATCAGTTTGACTTTTGGTTTCATAAATTAAAAATGCTTGAGGAACTTAAGGGCTTTTTAAAGGCTTTTTAAAGGCTTTTGCAATTATGAGACCTGCTAGATACAGCCAGGCTGACCATTAACTCGAGTGTTCAGAGGAGACAGGGCTACCGCTCCCACAGGCAGCATAAGCAAAGTGCATCCAAGCATCCCTGCTCCGCTTGCTGGCTCCTCCAAGCCCCGGCCTCAGCTGCCCTTCCCTGACTCACCCTCACAGAAGGCCCTCGTAAACAGAGATAAGCAAACTTCAAAAAGTCCAGATTCTGTTTGGGTAAGTGCCTGAAAGCTCAGAAACTGGCTTGGAAACACGGTGAGAATAGGCTGCCTTGGGAGGTGGCCAAACATTTTCCAGTGAAGCTGGGTTATAAACACTTCAAGAATAACCTCTCTCATAGTATTTTGGTGGTATTTGTTTCTCATCCTGTCTGGCTGGGAAAGTAAAGTATCACAGAAACAAAAAGACTCAGGAATAAATCTTCAGGCCTGTTTCTTTCTGGTCTGGTGCCCAAGCCCCGGGTAAAGGGGGAGCAGGGCTTGCTGTCAGCTTTGCCCACTGCTGTGTAAACCACACGGGGCAGGGGGCAGGTGGCAGCATTGTGGTGTGGGTTCAATGTTTAGAGACTGTGAATGTGTCTTAATGGCTAAGCTGACCAGAAGCTACTTGCAGTCCAGGACAGGCATCCTTCACCTTCATCTTGCTTCTGATACTGGAGTTAAACTGACAGAAAATTAAGCTTGCTGAAAATAAAAAGGAAGGGGATCATTTTTGCCTGGTCAAATTCCCTACGTCATGTCACCATAGGGGTTAGACATGCACCGGGGGAGGGACAGGACTTTGCAAGGCTGGGGACAGGAGAGAGGGAGGAGGATCAATCCTGCTCAGCAGCAGCCAGCTATAGATGTGAAACGTTAAGTTAAAGCCTTTTCTTGTTGTATGGAAACAAATACTTTTCTACTTTTAGGAGCTGAGATGAGTCACTGTATTCATTCAGCCTACAGTTGAAACCAGGTCTCCTTTCTGAAGTTCACTCCCTGCTCAATCTAGGGCATCATCAGCTCAGAGCACCTACTCCAGCATGGGCAATGATCTGGAGGAGCGTAACCACGTCGTTCCACCTTGGGGCAAGTCACACCACAGCCCCTGACCAAGGCACACGCTTACCGTGAGTGGCGGTGCTCCTGGGAGGATGCAGCCTTCACCACAAAGGAGGCCAAGGCAGGACAGCAGAGCGAACAGATCAAACAGAGAAAACAACACCCCTAGACAACAAAGCAAATGCTTCCAGGAAGAGGGGAGCGTATGAAACCTGTCTGATGTGTCTCACGCTCGGCTGGCACCAGAGGTTGAGCGAGCCGCCCGCGAAGCAGGTGACTGTAATCGCTGCATGGTTTCTCAGCAGCCCAGGGGCTCTGAAACCATCAAGTGAGATGAAAGCACATGAGGGTGGGGAGGATGTCACTCTTGCACTGTTCCATCCCAAAACAGGAGCCTACCTCCCCTCCCTCCCCATTATTACCTTGTGCCAGACCTAGGACTCCTTTGACCCTCTCATCTGAGCCAGTCTGATGTGGCAATCTGGAAGAAAACTGAGCCAAAAAAGCCCAAGAAGTGAGCAGTTTTCTGACAGGTTGAACCTTTGGATCTCGCCCCACAGTCAGCGCCCACATACATGCTTTGACCTCCCTGTTGGCCCCGCAGGCCTCTCCGCTGGCCCCTTGCTGGCCCCGCAGGCCTGCTCGCTGGCCTCGCCTGCGAACCAGCTGGGGCTGGAGGGCGCCAGCCAGGCTCATGTCCCTTCATCTGCTCTAGGGCAGCCAGGGTCCGGGGGGTGGGGGCGGCAGCCTCCCTGGGATGTTTCCCACAAGCTGTGAACGAGATGCCAGAGGCTTTTTCAGGGAAAGGGGATCAGTTGGGAACGGGAGGGCCATGGGCGGTGGTGTTGTCCTGTTTCCATAAGCAGGGCATCACTACCAACTGCCCTCATCCTCCACTCTCAGCCCAGGGTGATGTGCGAGCGGTTTCAGGTCGCTGGGCCCTGCACCCTCTGTCAGGAATCCGGGCAGAGGCTCAGGCCTATGGGGTGGAAGCACCTCGGTGAGGGCAGCCACCTATCACCTCTGCTGGGTGAATCTCCCCTTCAAAACAAGATCCTAATCTCGCCTGCCTCTTCTGAAGCGAGTGCTCAAGCTTACGGACAAGAGGAGCTTGTGGTGAGGTTATTTATAGCTGCAGCAGCTTCCGCAACAGCAAATAGTAACAGTGCAATGTGAAACCGAGCCAAGCAAAAGTATTTTTCATTGAAAAATAGATGACAGCTTGTTGATACTATCATAAGGGAAAGGACTATGAAAACAAGTAGTGGCAGCAGCAGGTTTTCAAAGGCCAACGTCTCAGGTCGGGTTGTTGGCCCTTGTCTGGGGCGCCTGCCAGTACTCCACTGCAGCTGGAGTCCAAACTCCTGTCAGCCTCTGAGGAGCAAGCCCTGTGGTACATGTGGTATGGTGACTCGGGTCCCTCAGCATGGCCCTGCTGCCCCATAGAGCACCCTTGTGAGGCTGCACTCAGACTGTCTCAGCCATGGCTCTGGTGAGGACCCACTGAAGGCATGCCAGCTGCTGCCCTTTCCCGCAGCCTGTAACACTATCCACAAAAGAAAACATCCCTGTTTCAGGTCAAAGATGTTCCCATCTGCATTTGCAGGCAGGATGCTGCTGCCAGACCTTGGCCAGCCATCTCTGCACCTCTGCTATCTCCAGGTAACATCTACTGTGCCTGCAGAAGCACATCTCCCGCTGCCTCTATTGGGTCCTGCCTTAAGCGAGACTAATTGTGCTCACCTGCCTCTGCAGCATTGTTATGCTTCAAGATCTGTGGTTGCAAACGCTGTGTAGGAAAGTTATTTAATTACTTATGCATTCCCTGATGTAGTAACCTTCTCTCGATTTGAATTTGCAGTCCTCGAAGATAGCTCACCAGGCTATCTGATGAGGAATATAACAGTTAATGAGACATTATCATCTCGACACTGCTCCCCCTTCCCTCCCTCACATGCTCCAATATGTGAGAAGAAGTGGGCTTGCTCATGCACATGTTCAGCTGAATCAAGCACAGACTGCCCCCATGCCTGACGCCCGCCTGGCATCGCTCGCCCACCTGACACCACCCCACCAAGAGAAGAGGCTTTTGTGCCTACAGAAAGGAGAGGGAAACTCGGCACTTTTCCATAAAAGGAAAAATTATGTGCAGATTTAACAAATCTCCTGTGATATTCACCTAATGGTGGGGGATTTTATTTTTCTGTTACTCTGTAGGCACTTTGGTAGATTGCTGTCAGAGCCCTTCCCGAAACTGTGTGAGGACCTACCCACCTTTCTGCAAAGTGGAGGGAATCAAAGGTCCACCAAAAGTTGACCTATTTAACCCATGTCCCCATCCATGGGGAACACAGAGCTGGGGTCTGACCCTCTCCCCTGCCTTGGAGGGGTAGCACCCACTGAGGCACCTCTGGCCTCAGGGCTCAGGCAGAGAAGGAAATACATTCGCATCACTGGAGAGGATGGGTCACCTCTTCCTCCTATTTGGTAGCTGGCGTGTGAAGTGATGGCTCTTTTTCAGTAACTGTTTAGGGAGTTTACAGAAAGGGGATACAAGCTGATGAGGAAGCCTTTTTTTTTTTCCCTCCTCCCTGCGGCAGTCATCCTTGTTGCATGAGACACCTTTGAAAATATATTTAGTGTCATACTGCTCTGTGAAGTGAGAAAGCATTTATTCTCACTTTACAGTCAGGAGCAGTAGGAAGCAAAAGAGTGTGTTCTCTTTTTTTTAAGTGATTACTTATTTTGGACATCTACATTTCTGAGGGCCTGACTTCAGCCAGCTGTCCTATTATGGTTCTCCACAAAGGGAAATAAAGGGAAATGGAAAGGGAAAGGGAAAGGAAAAGGAAAGGGGAAAGAATCACACTCAAGGCAGCCAGGAGCACTGACACATCTACCTGAGGTCCCTCATGGTCACCCACCATCTGGCCTGTATGAGGGTAGAAGATATGACCAATGACTCTCCATCATCCCTGAGTCCCCTGGAGCTCTTGTGGGGCTGGGATGCATGTAAGGACCCACCCAGAAGTATTTGATGTCAGCTGGTAAGGGGTGTAAGGGAAGGGCTGCAGGTCTCACAAGGCACCACAGAGCAGCAGATGCTAAAGTCAGTGGGGAAGATGTAGGACACTGTCTATCAAAGCCATAGGACAGGCATTCCCAAACTGCAGCTTACAGCCTGACAGAGGTCTTCATCAGGGACTTTGCTGGATGCTTTAGAAGGCCTAGAGGATCCCACAAGCCAGGATGTCCCCTCTTGCTCCCTCATACAAACTCACATGAGGTTGACCAGGAATGCTGTTCTCAAAATCCTTTCTCATGTTCTCACAGCAAATAACAGCTGTGACAGCCAGAGGGGAGCTGTGTGTTAAAGATCAAGGGTCCTCCTAAGCTAGCGAGGCTCTCAGACCAGCAGGATTTATGGCATGCTTAGCCCACATCCCTGCCAGTCCCTTTGACTCCCAGTCCAAACAACCAGACACCTACAGGCAGCCAGGTCATCTCCAGGGCTTCAGCTAGAGCCCAACGGAAGGTTTGAGCCTTCAGTTTAGACCCTCTGGGTCTTACTTTAAATGCTATGCCACTGCACTTCATTTATGGGAGAGGTAGGAAGGTGATGCATGCTGCCTGGAACAAAAAGGGTGAAGGACTGTGAGTCATTCAAAGCCAATGCATACTGCAAAAGAAGTTTGAAAACCTTCTGACCCCCAGCATTTATTATCCATTACAGTCTCTCATTCATTCCCACTGGGAAAAGCTGCTCTGACATAAAACGCTCGTATATTTTGGGTAGGTGCAAACAAAACAACAGCTTACCCTTCCCTGAAATTGCTCTTTTTTTCTTGCAATCTTACAAGCCTTTATTTCAGAAGCCAGATTTGCCCTCAAAGCAATTGTATTTTCAGAGCAGGTGAAATGTTGGTTTGAATTATTGACTCTCATCCTTATGAAGCACACGGGATCAGGAGAGTTGCTGGAAATTTCGTGAATTGAGCTCTGTTTGCAACTCTGCCAGAAAAATGCAGCCCAAGTTTTGTTATATGTGTTCACGGCCTGATGAGGCATTATGGGCCAGGGTTAATATAAAATAAAACCACAAATTGATAAACAGTGGAGTAACATAAGCAACTCTGAAGCAGAAGAAATGCTATATATCAAGAGTAAGGCCAGCCTGACAAAAGGTTCTCACCGAGGGAAATGACCTGTGAGCTGGCCCATAAGCGCTGCACATCTGTGCTCTTAGAAGTGCAGGAGGGGCCTAGGATCAGCTCCAGTTTCTCGATTCCCAGGTTAACCCACATCATC
The DNA here is from genome assembly GCF_000695765.1 of Mesitornis unicolor. NCBI lineage: Eukaryota > Metazoa > Chordata > Aves > Mesitornithiformes > Mesitornithidae > Mesitornis > Mesitornis unicolor. The sequence continues at coordinate 34,621 of NW_010208329.1, forward strand.
TGCACGGACAAACCACAGAGGGAAATGGGCCAGGCAACTCTGCAGCGATCCTTCTGGCTGATATATGAGCTTCAGGAGTAGCCATTGAGCAGAGCTGAGTGACAATCACATTGTTGGTCCCATTGGAATTGCTGTCATATTTAATATTTATCCCACCTTATAAAGAAATAGAAAAAACAGACCAACAAGTGAAAATTTGAGGATGGGGAAAAGGGAAAGGGAAAAGCGAGAGAGAAAGTCAGAGTTGCTCAGTCAAAATGCTTGGGAGATTTCCAAGTGTTTCCCCTCAAGTTTTACAACTGGACACATTTGTTTTACTGTAACTTGATTTGGAATGGGAAACAAAAAGGCATTTCCTACTTGGAGAAGTAATTTTCAGCTTAGTTTTGAAATGAGGCATGTGGTGATTAATAAAAAACCCACAACTTTTTCTTTCTGTGGTATTTTCCCTA
>NW_010208329.1:35103-43258 GCF_000695765.1 Mesitornis unicolor
AATTCAGGTGTATGGTGGGGATAGACTTGGCCTTTTCCTATAACCAGGCTTTTTTCCCAATGAATTTTCAGTGTCAAATATCTTTCAAGAGGTCTTGAAGCCACTGCAGTTTGCTGTCTCTTCATTTGCAGCATCTTCTCCTTTCGTCACTGGCAACATGGCTGAGATGGGAACTTTCCATGGGCCCTCTACACCACTCTAAAAATGAGCAAGCAGATTCCCTGTGGCTGGCCCTGCAGATTGCTGCCAAATCCCTGGAGACCAGCCACTATGGAGCTCCTTCTCCAGCCTGAGAAGTGGTTGTATTGGCAAAAGTTGCTGCAGGGAGCACCTTGTGCACACAGAAGAGGGAAGAGCTGCCCTTTGTGTAAAAGGGGTTGAACTGTTCTGAGCCCAGGGTAGGGCTCAGTGGCTGCAGATGACTGCAAAAAAAACCCTGTACCACAGTGGCCCTGGATTTCCATCCCGTGGCACTTCCCCAAGCTTGTGAGCCAGTGTACCAGCAACATGCCCTCCTACATCCTGGTATGTCATGAAGTGCCTTTGTGTAGCACTGATCTGCTTTCGGCTGTTATAATCCAGAGCGAAACCTGCGCCATAGTGTTCACATCAAGTTAAAATAAATAAAAATCATCATCATTTTCATCCTGCCTGGCTCATGGTAGCAGAAACAAACTAACAAGTACTAACCCCAGAGCTGTGAACCTTTTGTTGTTAGCACCACTGGTGATTTATAAGGAATTAAGCAAAATGTTGTTAGTGCTGGGCAGCCTTGATAGAGAAACAGCAGATAAAACACATCAGTGCTTATCCACTACTGCAGGAAGGGATTGGAGGGGAAAGGAGATATTTTTGCATCGTGGTCATGTGAAAGGCAAATTTCACATGGATTTTCATGCAGACACATAAATCAGTCTGTGTTCCCTCTAAAAGTTCATGGTCCTTAGCAAACCTCTCAGTGAACCAGGACTGAGCTTAAAGACTGTAAAGAAACTTGAAACCAAGCAAGTTTCAACTAATTTTATATTTTACCGTGAACATTTTGCTCAGGTCTAACTAGTTTGTTTAAGACTTTAGGCAAGTACAACCGTGTCTTTTGGGAGACAAAAAAAATGCTCTGAGAAATCAAATACACCACACAAAAAGTAATTACAAAAAATCTTTACCTAAATTGGAATAGTTCTCTGATCTGTGTTCATTGCATTAAGTGCAAACGTTTCAGTTAAGGTAAGGATTCGGCTTTCATTTCAACACCTGATTTTTATTTGCTTGCGATTTCTCCCCCTCAGGAGACTCAGTGTGTTGGCCTCAGTTGCTGCGCAGCTCGCTTGTTTTTGTTCGGGGTGGCGTGATGGTTTCAGACAGGCGTTAGTCAAGCAGTCAGAGGAAAATCTTCTCTCTCCTTGTTGCAAAATAGAAATGAAATTTAAAAAATCATCTAGCAAGAACAATTAAAATATGTTAGATCTTGCAAACACATTCCTATTCTTTCCCTATCTGCCTGTGCCCATCTCACCTTTCTGGTCTTGTAATTACAGTGGGAGCTCTTTGAAGTAGAAACTGCTTTAAAGGTTGCACTCCACGGTGCTTAAAACACAAAACCACAGTCTGTGCCCACGGCCATGCCCACACCTGAACTTCCAGGGTGGACCGCCATTAGGCTGAAGTCATGGTGGCATTTAACCGGGCAGGTCCTTAATGCCAGTGCTGAAGCCCCCAGCACGCCGGAGTTGCAGCCCTGCTTCGCTGCCGGCCCTGCTGTGTATGGGCAGGTTGCTGCCTGCCTCCCTGGTGCAGCTGCAGTGCCGCTGGGGAGGTCTGGAGTAAACCTCATGGTCAGAAATTAATGTAAGGCAAGGAGCCACCGCGTGTTGCAGCTCTGGAGTGACTGATACTGTGGCCAGCACAGCAAGATCACAGCTCTAGCCGTCTGCCTTGTCCCTGGCCACTTCGTAGCCCCAGCACTGAAGAAACTTGTAATAAAATGCTGAACGTGGCATGATAGCAGCAAAATATTTTCCTCCTTCAGCAAAGTACTGACCTTTCCACCCACAGCCTAAACATGAAGCCGTAGCCCCCTTCCCTGCCCCCAAGGTGCACATCAGCTTCCAGCTCCGCAGGACACTGAGCAGGGGGCATCAGGGTGGAGATTTAAGGGCAACGGGCAATGGGCAATGCATACCCTGTGCTCCTTCACCAGCTGGGACTCGCCAGCTCAGGCTCAAGGAGACTTTCCTCCCACCCATCCTCCCAAAACCTTGGGTATCAGGTGAGGATGGGAATGGAAATGGCCCTCGGCCCCATGCTCCCAGCATCTCTGCTGAGATGGCGCTTCCGCCTGTCGAGTGCGATGATGAGTGGGTTTCCCCACACCTCCGCAAAAGTTGTTTTTGCAAAGGCTGCTTTTCTTAGCCTGGCATTTAAAAGCAGAAGTTATCAGGGCATAAATCATCCTGTGACTTGTTGAGAAGCCTGCGAGAAGAGATAAAGGCAAGACAGTTTGACAAACTGTTGGGAGAGGGAGGGGGAGGGAGAGGGCAAGGGGGGGAAGGCGAAGGAGGGAGCCACAGCGCCAACCCTCCTCGGATTATGTCATAGGTCAGCCAAAAGGATGCAAATAAGATCAAGAAGCTGTTTCCAAACTTTCTGAGGCTGGCTCTGACTACACGTACCCGCTACAGAGCTGGGCGTAATAAATATCGTGCTCACAGAGAGCATTACGTCACACAAAGAGAAAAGCCAGCAGATGAACTCACACCATAAAACCTTGACTTGGTATCTAGCCAAGCCGAAACAGACAACCCCGTTATTATGGAGTTGACAGAGCTCCACACGTTGCTGCAGCTTCACCCTTTCACTTCCCACCACCTCCTCCAGCACAGACAACCCTTCCATGCTCCCACAGCCTTGCCAGCAGCCATCTCAGGCACCCATGGCTGGCCACGTGGTGCAAAACAGCAACTCAAACATCTGGCAAATTTAAAATACATTCTCCTCTCTTTCCAGCATACTTTCCTCACAGCAGCTTCAGTTTGTTTTCCTAATTTTCCTAGTGAATTTATTGACCATTAAGGGCTCTGAGTGACAGGCTGAAATTTATAGGCACAATGGGTCTGATTCTCATTTACATTAAGGCTCTCTCATATCTGTTGGGAAGCACTGAGAGTCTTGAAGTGAGTCTAAATTTCATTCAGAACTCAAAGTGCTTTTTACAGGAAAAGGAGAGTTGAGAGTTAAGTCTGTATTCAGTATCTCTCTGCTGAGTTTCCCAATAGCCAGCAGAGGCGATGCTGGTAGATACTGTGACAGGGAAAACTGGAGTGTGACTCAAATTCCAGCACCTCCATCCTCCCTTTTTTGGGTCTTTGGGAAGGATATAAGGCACAGCAGTCCTTCTCACTACCTGGCCTGCCAGCCCAGCAAGGTTACTGCCAGAAAGCCTTGTCCCCACTGCACTGCAGCCCTCAGCCTGGTTCAACCTCAACATCTTACGGTGCTGTGGCACGGCTTTCTCTAGGGGTCTTCTGAGCAAAGATGAAATATTTGGATCAAGATGAGCCCAAGTAGCCCACTGAGGCCTTTTCTCTCTAATATCTTCATTCTGTCAAAATGATACTTAATCGTGTTCAGTTATTGTTGTTTCTATCTTTCACCTTTGCCTCAGCAATTCCATCTGGTAGGTCATATTCCTCTCTCTGATTGCTTTTTGGATAAAAACATGCTCACTGGGGCCTGCTTGGAATTAGTTTTTCTTTTTATTTCCACTAGATGCTTGGCTCAGCCCCATGGTTTCCCTGACTTAACACAGACAGGGTCAACCCATCTTTGCCTTCCTGGCACATGCATTCACGTACTGATTCCCATGTGCTACAGTTCCCATTACATTTTAACAGTCTCCAAGGGGGAGTAATTTACAGGGACTTGAACTGAAAAGTGCAAGTTTTGTATCATCCTCTTGGTGTGTGCACTTGTGCAGATATTAAATCAGCAACGATAGGAGAAAAAAAATACTGTCTTGGCTACGTCCCCAGGACATTCTTCGAAGACTGATGATGTACATCTGCCTTAACTGTCCGGGTCTGAAATAATTAAAGACCACTCTTCTTTCCCTCCCATTAATTTCATCGAGTATCTGGAAACACTTTTTTATTTAGAATTTTATGCCCGCCTTGTAAAAGCACTATACCAAATAACCTCATTTCCACTTCCCATAATTATAGCAACTTCTGACCACTAAGGTATAACGAGTGGCTGAAACTCTATTGGCTGCTGTGCAGTTGCCATCTACATCCACTGGCACTCTGTTATCTTATGACAGCGTAAAACAAAATTATTTCCCATCTCTAGAAGACTGCAAAAAAGGCCTTTTTTAAGGTTATATTGCTGGCTTGCTCTGCATATGATTGCAATATTCAAAGGTCTGGAAGCTTTCCAGAGCGTGTACAGGCAGGGCTGCAATGCAAAACCTCCACCAGTCACAAAGATGACAAACTGGCTTGAGGAAAGGAGGACTTGGGTAACCAACCAGGTAACCATCTCATCAGCCTGTTGATGGCCGAATTACAGATGCTAGTCCTAGCAGACTTCCTAGAGTTCTTAAGAAGACAGAGGAAAACAAACCAAAGCATGAAGTGCTTTAAAGATGTTTTTAGCTAGCTAGCTGGTGTGTGGCCACCACATGACAGGGTGGCAGGCCCCAGGGAGCCAAAACTGTCACCTGTACAGAGGAGGGACCAACAGCTAGCAGGACCTGTGCAGCTCTGCATCTCCCTCCATGTGAGCTGAGGCTGAGCAATGCACTGGCAAACTGTCTGGGTGGTAGGCTTGGACCCCAGCTGAGGAGAAAAGGTATTCGAGTGGAGATCTTAAAAAGACCCCATTTCTGGTGGAAATCTGAGAAAAGAGTGGTCTGTTTCTGACATCTTCTGTTTCTCATCTTGCATTTCTTTCTTCCTTCCTTAGTCTTCTCTTCCATGGATATTCCTATAGACATCACGGGGAAAAAGGACTATTTCTGAACATGCCCAAAGGCTGGGAAAGAAGGAAGACTGACCCTCAGATGGAGACACTAGCTTGGGGAAACAGCAATACACCTCTTCAAACATTTAAAAACCTTCTATTCTAACTGAAAAATATTACCTCTTCCCCAGACAGGATGCCAGGTAAATGTAAATTTTTTTTCAAGCTATAAGCTGAAAAATAGCAATCCCCAACCCATTTTTTTATTTTGCCCAACTTCTCTTTCCTTGCTTGTACATGTCAATATTTACAAGCTCTACCACTTCTTGGATTATTTATTTTCCCTGGTCTATTTCATTCAGTGAAAAATCTCTCCAGCTCGGGACTTGACATTTTGTTGCTGATATCCATCTTTATTAACTTCACTGCTGCAAAAAAACCCACCACCAACAACATATAGTCATAAAAAAACACCCCAAACAAACTCAGGATGATGCTCAAATCTGGGGTAGCGAGGGAGTAGGGGTGGGTGGGAGTTCTCCAAAAATAGCCAGTGGTTTTCAGCAACATACATTTTTGTGTGGATGTCACTGAAAGGCATTTCTCCCTCCACTTCATTAGCAGTCAGTAAATTCACTGACAATCAGCAAGAGAGCTGCTGTCACCGCACCTGAGGGGATGGCAGGGAGGGTGGCTCTTCTCTCCTCGCCTGCCTGTGGCACACTTTTTTCTGCTTAGGAGCAGGACCGAAAGGGCTCAGAGGTGCCAGGCTCCCTCTCGTCATCCCCAGTGAGCTCTGAAACGCAGGAGCCTGACAGTGACAATCTTTCCAGATCGCTTTTAAATTTGGTCTTTGAAGGACAACGAACCGTGCACTTTTAAAATGTTGCCTGTAATGTGTAATGCAGGATGATGAAGTTTTCTCCCTTTGTTAGCTAGACCAAGGGTGAGGCATACCTCCATTTCACAGCTCCCCACCACCAAAAGGCATTTCAAGATAATCTGAATTTTCCTGAGGTGTTTTTAGCACTTCTTGGATGGAAATTGTTGCTGTATAAGTGGAGTTAGCGGAACAGCCTGTGCCAGTGGGTCTCATCCTCTTCAGAGCAACATCCGCTGGCTTGGCTCAAGCGGAGGATTTGCTGGAGCCTTGCTGCCTTTGCACCAAAATGAATCAGAGCCCCCCCCCATATTAGATCCGCCACTCAAAATGTGGGGGCAGACACATCTTTAATCAATCTGTCTAGATGGAGCCCATCCCTTCACATTTTCCCTGTCCTGTGTTTTCAGAGTAGGAGCACAAGCAAGACAGTCTGGCATGCACAGAGCCCTTTTCATCTCTCTGTCCAGACTCTACAGAGTAATCTAAAAATAAACAAAGCCTCTAGCCCTGATAGTGGCAAAGATAACCTTCCCACCGTGAACCACCTCCCAGTCACACAGGAGTGAGTGCAGTTCAGTAGACTGAGAAGTTAGGGGAGGCTGAGGGGAGCTAGTTTTGGTCTCTGAACACATGTTCTCACAACCTCCTCAAGCCCCAGTGGTTCACAATGCAGGGACCTGCCAAGCCCATAGGGACCTGCCAAGCCCAGAGTGTCACCAAACGCTCCAAGCCCTGAAAAAGCGGCATCAAACCATTCAGCTGCCTCAATACGAACAAGGCTCAAAGACTTATGCCTAATAGGAGAGACCACCAGCTCAACAGCAGGCCGGGATGCTGTAAAACACTTGCAGAAGCAGCACAGTAGTTCTCTCCTGAGGTTTGCTAGAACAGGTCAGCCTCAGCAGTGTGAAAGCAAGTGCCTGTTTCTACGTGTGGGCACACCTGAGAAAGGGTTGGATTAAACCAGCTGGCCTCACACCAAGTCTTAGCCAGGCTGTGGCCCTACTAGACAGATAGAGGAGCTGGCACCAGTGGTTCGCTGCTCTGCTCAAAAACCATCTCATTGGACACTACCTCTGTTACCATTAGCTTTTAGAGAATTGTACTATTTCATATTTTCTTTCTTTTCCACGTGTACCTATGCTTATTTAAAAGTAGTCATGTGCCTGGATAGAAAAAACTTTTCTGAGAGGTCCTACATTATCCCTTCCTAGGGACAAAAAGCCAAAGGGCCTGGCTTGCACTCCAGCAGCATGGGCTCATACAGGCTGACAGCTCATAGCACAACATACATGTTTCCAGTTTGGCAGACACTCACTCCAAAGAGGCTTCCAAATTTCCTCTCAAGCCTCCTGTGACAGCCTTGGATTAATTTCGTCTGGAACAGAAGATTTATTGCCTTTGAGTCACTGTGGTTCACTTATCTGCTCTACATCTTGAACCCAAAGTTCAGGTGGCAGGTTAGCTATCACCCTTCTTATCAATTCACAGGGAATACCCTGGTGAGACCTTATTTCTTCCCGCTGACTGCCCATCACCTCTTATCTTTTCGACTTTCTCTTCCAGCGGCAGCAATCCTACCAGGCAGCCCCTTCAGAAGGCCGACTGCAGTTGTGTCAGCTGTAGAGAGGTTAACAATATGGATGGTGAGATTCACAGCACTCCTGATGCTTCCTCTGAGCATTTCAGTCATGATAAAGCCAAAATATCAAAACAAGGTCTTTTAGTGAGATCAGCTTGATATCCAGAGGCCTGACTCTGCCCTGGTGGCTTTAGCTCTGGTTTATAGCCAAAGTTTAGAGAAATTTGTTTTCCAGTTCCCATTTGGATGCAGCTGAAATCCCACCAGCGTGGTCCATCCTGGGAGCAGGCTGTGTCTCCACGCCCTGGGACCTGGCACTGGCCCAGATGGCAAGAGCACTGTGAGAGACACCGCTCTCGCGCAGTTCTCATCACTTCGGGCAGAGGTTAGCTCGCAGGATTTGGCATCTTCGGACCCAAGCCTAGGCAATTCAACTCAGACTTAAATCTCTTGCCTAAACCCAATTTGGATCTGATTGTAAATGGCTCTGGGCAGCTCTGGAGAGCGTGGGAGATTTTATCCTTTCTGCCTGAGAAAAGCTACTCCAAATGCTGCGTTGTCAGGTAGCCCATATGTTTGTTTATTTGCCTGCTCCCTTTCTCAGTCCCTTTCTGATTAATTTCTTGATGGATAGTTACATCTGGCTTCAGTGACAGGTTTTTCCCGCCAGCAGCACTGGTTTGGGGACACTCCTAAGCCGCTCAGTGGGATGCATGATCGGGGGCGGGGGG
>NW_010208330.1:0-34314 GCF_000695765.1 Mesitornis unicolor
TGAGCCCTGGGGAACACCACTTGTGACTGCTTGCCAGCTGGATTTAGCTCCATTTGAATGGAGACATGGTCTGTTACCCATCTTAAGCAGGAGAAGGAGAACAAGGAGAAGACTATACTGTCACAGCTTCTCTGAAAATTTAGTTCACCTTTTTTACTCTTGTGGTCTGTCAGGATGAATGCAACTATACAATGACATAATTGTGCACTGTGACTGTGATTAATTTGTTTGTTAAAATATTTCATGAGGAAAACCTGACATGCCACACTGAGTTTTCGAAACTGTTTTAGCTTGCATAGGTTCACAACCAGCAGCACTTTGTACTAATGGGCTGTCAACCTGAATTCCTGACAGGGAAATCATGTCTGATGACTTTATATTTCTTTCAGAACATTATTGTACAAGTAATAAACCTAGACTTATTAGGCAGGGTTTGGGATTTTTTCTGTTTTCAGCCCTCTCATAGTGATGCCACTGTATCAATATTTTACTTACCTAGGACTGATCACACCTGTGAGTCTTTTAATTCAGGTATTTCCACAATACCACAGTCTGAATAGTGAATGGAAATGTAGGGGACACTTCTGTGCTTTTATTGAAGTAAAAACTCTCTTATCATTGATCTCATCATTGAGATAATTGTTTTTAATAATGTAATATTAACAGAAGTGATGATAATGTGTCTGATTATGACTGTTACTAAGAATAATTATAAAATGAGTTATATCATAAAGAGTCTAAGTCATAGCTCAGTAAATAATTTTTTTCTTCATATTCAAGTAGAAGAACAGGAAGCCAGGCTATAATTAGGATTCTAATATGATAAAGTGAGTCTGAAAATATAGCAGAAATCTTTAAAGGACTATTTGCATGTAGTTAAAAGCTGAGTGTATTTTTAATTGTATTTTATTCTTCAGTAGAATTATAATGGTGAAGCAAAAAGAAATATTGCTAAGTACTACAGTAGAAATTTAATGTTGGTGTTCAGTTCTTACCAAAAAAAAGCCAGCACAAAAAAAGAAACAACAACAATAACAAAAAAAAAAATTCACAAAATATCCCACCAGATTGAAAGTGTTACCAAAACACAAAAATAAGATGTACTGGATTTGTACAGTAGCTGATAGAATGACCTATGTCTGGACTGCTGGTTTCTATTACAATTAAATTAGGCAAAAAAAGAAAAAGCTATTAAAAACTGGGGATATTACTCAGGCTTCCAGGAAGCGGCTGTATTTAAAAGGAATTACAACTTGTCTAAAGAACGGTATCTTAAAAGTACTGAAAGTATTTGGATTCTTCAGTTATGCAGTAAGTATTTTGCCTTCATTAGGCAGATTTTCAGAGAAAAATGATTCAGTCAGTAATGACTTCTCATGGAATTCTGTTTGAGAGCGCTGCCTTATGGAACTAAAAATTATAGGAAAACACACTAATTATTTAAGAGGGGAAGAGAATTTCACTGAAGAATAAATTATCAGATGGTTCAGATAAGGGTATTCTTAAGTCTTTTGTATTATAAAATTACATGGAGTATCTGCTTTAGAAATAGTTACCTAAATGGACATAGAAAGAATGTTGTGTGGTTTCCTCATTAGCCTTGTTGTTGTATGTCAACCATTTTAGCGTAAATAACCTGAGAACCGAGAATTAACATTTTAACTAGTGATGTCACAGTGGAGCATATCAATATTTTTGTGCTGCACAGTTGCTTATTTTTTACCCTGAATGATGTGAGTTACCTTGCACCATTAAAGTTCAGAATACCTCCAGAGACGGCTTTGTATATGCTGTTAGAATAGCAGGTTTTATAGATCCTAAACCAAAGGCCAGTTAATCAGTGCAAAAACCCTTTCCACAAAATATCGTATTAAAAGCTAGACTGTTAATATCTATAGGTGCTAATTATTATATTATTTTTGGCCAGGTTGTGCATTATTTATGTTTTCTAATTTGGTGTTATAGTTTGCACTTCTGCTTTGCCATAGACTGACTTAGCTTTGAATGTTCTTTATTCGATCTAAGGCAGAAAAGACCATGCTCTTCAAATGGTACTTATTAATGTGGTTAATGAACTATACTGTTTTATACAAGCAAAGTGCCTGTTTTGCTTAATTCTACAGTAGACGGAATCAACAGTTCTCCTGTGCAGGAAAGCTGGAGACAGACAGCAGAGTCTGCAGTGTGAAGTTGTGACTCAGTACACCCCTATCCCATGTTCTGCTCTGTTTTCTTAACAGAGTTCTCTGGGCAATGCAGCCATCCTGTCTGACTATGTAATGTTGTTATTTGGTGGGGTATTATTCTATCAAATACAATGTACAAGTTAAAATAATCGGACAGGTTACATAACACCTCTTTAAAGACTGAGATATGTATTGTGCAAAGTTCTTATTCTATCTGTTGTCCCATAGAGACGGAAGAAACTCAGTAGTTGCGTTGCATCCCTCACTGGTAGTACTCTCGCAGTTTCTTTTCCTATAGGGTTTGGTGGGGATTGTTTTGGTTGGTTGGTTGGGGTTTTTTGTTTATGTGTTTGTTTTATGGCTAAGATTTGAGTAGAAACTAACAGCCTTTTGCTCTCTTACTGGAGAATATTGGGTTGTTTTTTCAGCAGTTTTGTTTGAGGATTTTTGTCTTACTTCCATTGCTTCTGTCCCATGGCTGCCCTCTAGAGTTGTCTTTTGCCCTGTGAATTGCCAATACTGAATCCTTTCATTAAGATACTACTTTATCTCCTGATCATATTAGGATATATCAGTCTTCTCTACATGCCTTGCCTTTCAGTCAAAAGATGTTTTGCTTGATCTTGTCTAGAGCTGCACAGATTGTTTTTGTTTTTTCCAAAGCAGAACATTGTTGCAAAGTACTTGTCTGTTTTCTCAAAACATCTCACTTTGAAGATTCTCTCTCTCAAAGCGTGGAGTTGGAAAGTCTAGGAGCTGTTGCCCTAACCAGGACTCTCAGGATTTCCAGAGTCCCTCTTGTACGGGCAGAATTTGGAGTGCTGACTCGTGCAGGAGGCTGCTAGGCTGTGTGGCCATGGGTGATCCTCCTGGTGGGGCTGGAAGCCCCAACACTGGCAGTGGAGCCACTGCCTCAACACATAGAGTTTTGTCTTGAGTCCTTGTTGAAAGATGAGCTGCTGGCTCAAGGAGTTCCCCTCTATTTGCTGGTTCTTATGGCACGCAGTTTCCAATGCCCTTAGAGGTCATTTACCAGTATGATAAATCTCCCTAATTTGTATCAGGCATTTATTCTTTTAACAGTCCCGTTTCATAAATCATATATGGAGCCATGACTTCAGCTCCCAGTTAGGTACTGGATAAAAATGGAATGGGAATCTCAGTATTTTCCTTCCTTTTTTATGTATTTGGTATTCAGATTTTTGCACTGAATTGAGTAACGGCTAGGCAGTATTTATATGTAACTGTTCACTGAACAAACCGTAAGTACGTGTACTTAATTTTTCATCAGAAAAGATGTTGATACTTCTGCAAATATAAATATATATTTGAAAATCTGTAGCATGTATGCCAAGAATATTGTTTCTGTTCTAGCATTCCAGTTTCATGCATAGAAGGCTATTAGATTCTGGATGTTTCCAAGCAAATGACATTGATTCTAACTGTAACTGGACTAATTACAGAGGGAAATTAATGTAATACACAGATATAGTATTGTTGCATATCTAATTGTGTCATGTGGACTTAATCTAGTTTCATTAAACAGCCCATTAATACACAAGTCCTGCAGTAAGAGATTTGTAGTTACCACCAATAGATGCAGCATGTTAATAGATAAAACAGTCTTTCTTTAATGGCACTGCAGTATATTAAGAGCTTCTTTCATTATGTTCACTGCAATGTTGAAAAGAATGAAGTATTAGAAATTAGTCACTATAATTATTGTGGTCAATGCATTACTTCGTTAAATGCATATTCAGAAGCTACCTTGCTAAAAAACTCCTACAGGAAATCCCAATATACGTTTTCTGGGTTTCTGATCAGAGCTAAAATAAAGCTGTTTCACTGAAAATTGTGTGGAAAGCCTTCCAGGGGAAATGCTAATGCCAGGGTCATCTCCCATGAGAAAGAGCATCAGTTAGCTTTTTGGTGAAATTATTTCACCCACGTTCAAACATATATTAAAGTTGCAAAACCCATGACAGAACGTTTAAAATCTGTTTCAAAAATTACAGTGGTTTGATTGCATTGCTTTTGGCTGTGGTTTCCAAGTATCCATATTTGAACACAGGCCAGTGTTCAAAACCCATCTGGCCTAATGATTATACAGGGGACCTTGCAAGGAGACTGACTCTGTAAGGAATTGTTGGTGAAATGGCATAGTGTTGTGATCTCTGCAGCTTGGATCCAGCTGGCCTAATCAAAGCATACTACAGTTTCCTTCAACCCCATGCACCCAGTTTTCTGTCTCAAAGAAACAAAGTTCCAGGAGGTAAGGGGTCCTTGAGCACACCTCTGACACCTTGAAATGTCTGAGGATGGACTCCTGGAGCTATAGGTTCAGCTGATCTCAGGTGCCTTCACTCATTGTGTCTTAAGGCTTTACATTTTTCCTTCCCCTTGCCCAAGTTTCTTTTTCACTTCACTCAGTTGTGGGGTGTGTTTTTCACAGTGGTATGACTCTTGGCAGGCGTATGCATCCCCTGCTCTGCATCCTAGCAAGGTCAAGTCTCTGCTCTTCCAGGCATAGAGCAATATATACAGCAATGATGTGGCTTCATTCGGTTTCTCGTGTTTCTAGACCTGGCCTGTCTTTCACATAACTCACCTATTGCTTTTCAGGCTCCTTGGTTCCTCCATGTAATTTCTCTTAAGTCGTCCCTCTACAGAATCTGACTTTCTCTGTTTTGTGATGCTACGGACATGCTTGTTAATGCCACAATAAAGTCTGGAGGTCTGTCCATGCCACCTTTCCCTTTCCTCTACAGAACATTCGAAAGAGCTCAGAGCAGCTGCTAATTTCTTTTCCTTTTTTAGACTTTCCAAAATACTATTTTTACCATCACTAGATTAATTGATTATTTTTCAAATTAGATTGAAGAGCTTTTGTGCCAGTGTGACTAATCATAAGTTTTAGTGATGATTAATATGTATCCAGAAATTACATTTGAATTTCAAGAAACCTTTTTCCAAGATAGTGCCCATGCATTTTTATTTCCATAACATTTGTACTTTCTGATATGTTTCTGTCCTTTTGTATGGTTTTTTTTGTCTTTTAGTTTGCCTCTGGCTTTTTTCCTCTCTTATACAATGTGTATTTTCTGAAATGGCTCTCGAACAGCATTTTTTATTATACTGACAAGAACAGCAACACCTCTGTAGATTGTCCTACAGCAAAGGCATGACAGAATAAATGATCATAAATAAATAATCTTACATGACTTCTGTGTTTTCAGTCTTTCAGTTCCTCTCTCCAAGGGGGCAAGTGCCCTGGCAAGCCACTGCCTCGCATGCCATTTGAGACCTAAAACAGATGCTGACAGAACAGATGTGATTGTTGTTTTGCCTGCCATTTCTTAGGATTTGAACCCAAATCCCAGGTGTATGATAAAACAGGCACTGGAAGGCACCAAGGATTGATAGACCACATGTTGCTTGAATTTCAAGTTATGCCTGTTCAGCTGTTTATTCTACATGTTCAAAGTGCAAGAGATACATATTGCTTGTAGGGCACTAAACTAGGGCTTGGATGGCCTAAACTCTCCATATCTGTTTCCTGTGCATAAAATAGGAGTGAATAAATGTGTTTGCTCTGTGCTTTTTTATGCGTATTTTGTACTGGCAGTCTTTGGGACAGGAAGTTCAGTTGAAGCCTTTGCTGCCATTGCAGATAGGTTCTCACAAAAAGTCACATTAGCTTATGATGGAAAGTGATGTCTACTAATGTATATGGCCTTTTGCTGCATGACAGTGCCTTTCTTTTTTGTATATATTCATAGTCTCTGCATCTGAAATATCTGGAATGAAAGTATATCTGATACTATGTGTCATCTGTGTATGCTGTTACATGTTTACAAGTTCCTATCTCATACTGCTTGTAGGACAGCTTCAGATGCATGAGTTTAAGTGTAGCACCGTTGAGCACAAGGGGCTACGTGACTATGCATTGCTATAAAGCATTAGAGATGTATTCACAACTGTCCCACAGCAAGGATAGTGCTAAAGATCGGCACATAGATCAAGGAAAAACATGCAAGGAAAACATCCAGTGGATGGATAAGTTTTTGGTGGTGTTTTTATCTTAAAGTATATGTATTTTGGAAGATAGGACTGTTACAGAGATTTTTGAGAGAGAGTGTGTCTATTTTTTATTGTTTGCACTAACTTGTTAAAACGCTTAAAATAGAGAAAGGACTTATATAGTATGTATGTGCATGGATCTCACCTAAAAAGCTAAGTGGTGAGGCAGGTAATACTGGCAGACATGAGGACATAGAGCTAGAAATTGGTAGCACCAGAATACTGAAAACCTGTCTGGTGTTACTGAGTTTACTGTTTTCCAAACTGTGGCGAAATAGTGTCTGATCTGCAGCATTAATGGAAATATGTAGCCAATCAGCAAATGCAATCCATGTTTTTTTCTATAAAGATAGAAATATTTCTGTTGAAATATCCTATTGGAATGAAGAAAGCCAAAGATCATAAATTGAGACTTTTAGCTACTAGACAGCTATTTCCAGGGGCTACTGTCAGGCCAGCAATATGCCAGTGCTATACAAAATAGTCCACTGCTTAAGTGGAAGGAAACATGAGTGGCAAATGTGATATTCAACTGAGCTTGTTTTTACAGAGGTCAGAGTCCTTGACTGATGGGATTAATAGACCTTGCCAGAAGTGCCAACAGTATATGTAGTAAGGGAATATATTTATAAGCACCAATGAGAAGTATGCTCATACAGAAGAAAATGTTTTGCCTTTTTTATTGCTAAAATAAAATTGGTAATAATTATCCAAAAGTATTGTTTAATCTCTTTGGAACTACCTTTCCAACTGTTAAGGTCTAGAAGTATTTTGGAGCATTTTCAAATTTTCAGAATTTCAAACATTTTAGTAGAAACAGTCATTCTTAATTTTAATGAATGGCTCGTCGTGTGACACTCAGGAAGCTGTTGTGTGGATTTACTGCTCTGTTGCCTGCTTCCCATCACTGCAAGAATGTAAAACAGGAGGTGTGATGGTGTGAAAGAGGGAAAAGTCACATTTCTCTAAAGTACAATTTTTGATACATCATGTTTTACTGGCTCAGAACCCCCTACGTACACCTGAACAGAGAGCTGTAGAGCAGTGCTAGTCCCTGCGACATGTAACGCAGAGCATGTTCATCTCTTTAAGTGAAATAGATGTTGGCAGAGGAAGTTCACTAAAACCACTGACTTGTTGGACCCCGTTGCAGGTGGAATTCCATTTGTCCTCACCGGCGAGTTTTTCCAGCAGTCTCAGAGGCCGGCCGCGTTCATGATAGCTGGGACCGTCAACTGGCTCTCCAACTTCGCAGTGGGACTGCTCTTCCCTTTCATTCAGGTACTCGGCAACCTTGATATTTGATATACTATGATGTAGCTGGTATAGTGTAGCATATGCTGTTTGAATAGTAATTTGCAGGTAATAACTGATGTTTGTATTCTAACAGGATAAGTTTACATAAAAAATAAATTCTATTTTTTAAAAAACGAAAAAATAAAATTCAAAGTTCAACACAGAGCAGCATTTTCCCGCTCTGGTTCCTAAGAGCACCTCAGCATTGTCAATGTGTCATTGTCTGACAAATGAGGCTTCAAACAGCTTCTCATTCAGAACCACACTGAGGGCCTTTTCCTGACCATGAACCATTCCCAAGGACCATCCGCAGTCTCTGGAGCTCACACAAGAGCTGATTCTCTGTCTCAGGAGTTGAAGGACAGCTGAACAGTCCCCTGACCAACCTTCCTGCTCCACTGGCAACAGCATAAAATAAAGAACCCCTAATTGTTTTGATTTTTTTAATACGCAGAGTTAAATACTAGTGGCAGAGGAAGGGCACAGAGGGGAGCAAGTCCTCCAGGCTACTTGCAGATCCTCACAACCAGGAGAGAGATTTTGTATTACCCTTGAAATCATCTCTGAATTAGAGATTTGAATAACAGGCAAGGAAGCATTACTGCTGTTTGTGCCTTCTTACAACCGAAAATTATATGATACTGTAAAATTATATCATACTGTAAGACTACATATTCATTTTCATTTGATAAGTAAAACTGCTTTTACTAAGTAGTACTGTTTAAAAGTATCTGTATTAAATAGTTTATGGGAGAACTTGAAAGTCTTACCAATTCTGATCCTTGATCTGTTTGACACTTGATTTAAAATTTCTTGTAAAAGGAAAAAGCCTCTATTCGTTTTGATTACTTGGATCGCCTTCAGAAGTCAACATGAGTATAAAGGCTGTCATCCTTCCAAACTGTGTGCTCCTGCTAACATGTACTTCAATTAGACTGCTCAGAGCAGTAAGTCTTACGAGCTTGTTTTAATGCTTACTGAAATCAGTGACTGATTTTCACCAGTTTTGTGTCACAGAGTAAGGACATGCCAGCTTAGACATTCAAGTTGAGATTTTTAAAAGCATGTGGAGACATAATTCTTACCTGTCTGAGGTCATTAGAACATCTGCCAAATGCAGCAGAGAAAGAATTAGGCAATCTCCTTGAGTTTTTGAAAACCTAACTGAGTCATCACTGTCAGTATGGTCCAGGAGGCAGCCAGGAGCTCACCCAGCAAGCAGATACTTATGTGTGGTTTAATAGCTGTTTTTCCAAGAAAACAGAGACTGTTGTTTAAGCAGTGTTGGGGATTGCCTTCCACGCCAGCTGGCCAGGGGCAGCCAGGCAGGTGGCAGGGAAGGAGGTCTCAAATCTAGGGGCATATAATCAGAATACTTTTATTTGTTATGTTTTTAAATTATCCAGAGACATTTAAGGAATTATCAAGTTTCTCCAAAATTGCTGTCTTTGCCTCCTGCACAAAACCAATTTGTTACTTGAGCTCTGGCTGTCAGTCAGATCTGAATTCATGCAGCTCAGGGCTCTCCCTTCTTGCCCTGCTAACCGCAGGTCAGATGACCTGGTGGGAACTCTTTAAAAAGGCTCTCAGTAAATTCAAATACAGAGGTAAAATACTTTCTCTAACTTTTCATATCCGTTTAGTATGCATCCATATGAAGTTTGCTGTAGCCTTGGGGTATTTGTCATTTTGTGTCATAAAAATTTCCCATTCTGTGATCACAAAATTGCCAGTTTAGTTTTAATGAAGGTTAATTATATTTACACCTTGCAGAGTTTTTTGTTTTCTCTTCTTTAAAAAGTAATAAAGAGAAAAAGTTTAGAGCTTACACCTAAAGATGAAAGCAGTGTTGCTCAGCTGATTTTTAAAGCTTTTTCACAAGATCAAACTATAATGTCTCCTCATTCCCTAACTTTCACTTCTCTCCTATTTCAGTCAACCTTATTCTCAAAATTCAGCTTATGAGTCACCTGTTTCTAGCTCATTTTTGTAAGTCTGAAACGGGAAAAAAAAAAAATCTTTAAAATACCTTCACAGAACGAATGCATAATCCCTTCCGTGTATTTAAATACTAACCTGGTTGCTTGAGAAACTTTTTTACAGCCACTTTTTTGAACATTGGTGTGTTTCTACAAAATTATCCCAAACGTTTGGGAAAGAAATGTGTTAAGTTTAGAGTTACTCAAAAAATCAAGCAGTATTTAGTTCTCCAAATGTCACCAATTAAATTGTTGGAACGCCTAGGTTTTCAACCATCTGTAGATACATATAATAGAATAAAACACAGGCTTGAGTCATACATTTAAATGTATGGATGAGAATAAAAAGCTAATAGACAAATCAATTTTTGACAAAATAACAAAAAAAAATTAAATGTATCTACTGTTCCATTTCATCACTGCCTATTTGTGCAAAGTATCAGAACTGAGGTTAAAATCACAACCGATACTATATTGAATTCGTAAGTACATTTGATACTGTGTGATTACTAGGAGATGTCTGATAGTAGGTGTCAAAAATGTGCATTTTTAAAATTTTTTTTAGTGCAAAATACAATAATTGAAGCATTACTGCAAGGGATCTTTGAACATACAGAAAATTATAAAAGATGTGATTTTAGGTCTGAAGGCATTTCAGACTTGTATTTAACATAGAGCTCGACCTTGTGAACTCTCAAACAGATCACCTTAAGTGACACTTGGCTCTATCTCTTTCTCATTGCCATCACTTGGGAATGAAGGCATGGGGCTTATCTGAACAACAAGCTGTGAAGAGAGAAACAGCTTTCATAAGCCAGGAAACCAGAGATCCCTGAAATGGGTCATAAAGACAAGGTGACCTGTCCTTTCAAAGCATTCAGTGCTCCTACAGGTGCTCAAACTGAGTCATAATGCTCTGTTATTTGCATCCAAATTTTCTTTCCCACAAAATATCCATCAGTGAGTATTTGGAGTAAGTAAGAAAGCACTTCAGCCCTCTGCCCTCTCCTCTAAATGGCATATCTCACCTTTTTGCATGGCACTTGCATGTCAGAAAATCATAGCAATCCACAACCTCACACTTCACACCATGGGAGCAGCAGCATAGGGAGCTTCTCTTCAGAATGGAGCCACAGGGTGTGACAAGTTCACTGAATCAACCATGTAATAGTAAAAAAGTAATTTGGCCACTTGGAGAAGAATACCTGAAGTTATAATAATGCTTGTGTAAGCCTGAAGGAATTAAAATGCTTTGTCTGAAATAATTACAATTTTCACACTTTTCATTTTGCCTTTACCTTATATATTATATTTTATACTTTTAATGTATTGTAATTGGATTTGAATCTTAAATTTTTGTGAGCTAACCAAAATAGCCATTTAGAAAAATTCAAAATCTGTGTGAGCTGATGAAAGGCTTATTGAATATATTGTTATATTTAAATAGGTATGTTGTGTCCTTGTTCTTAGAGAATTGTGCAAACACTTAATTCCAGCATTTGATTTAAAGGTGGCTTGCATTCATAAAGCTATCAATGTGCATTCATATGCCTTTGAAAGATCTGAACATAAAATATCCAGTATTTGGTGTTCAATTCATGTCTGTTTTCTGTTGTTTGTTACATTTTTCATTGTTTCAATATGTAGAGGTGAAAATAATAGCATTTTCCCTTGTGCATATCTAATTTTTACAATTTCCTAAAATATTTATAAACCTTTTTTAACTGAAAAAGTTTGTATAAATAATTAATTTTCTAAAAAAAGAGTAAAGAAAAAAAAGATGTGCAGTTGTGCCATGTGTTCTTCCACATAAATGAAATTGCTACACTAGACACCACACTATCTGGCCAAAATTTTAAAAGATAGATTCCTGTAAATTCTTAATCCAAATTACAAAATTTATCTGATTTTCATCTGTGTTGCTGAAATTTCATCAGAAATGGTCCAGGGTCAGGATCTCACAGAAACTATTTAAGAGCTGGGGGGTGAAGACCCAACTCAGCTAAACCCCCTCAAACACCGAGTCTTTCTCCCTCCCTTGTTCTTGGTGATGATTCAGCTGCTATAGATAACTCAAAGCAGCAGCAGGGCTTGCCTCATAGTCATGGTAAATAACATTGATTCTTGCTTCAGCTGTGTATTGCAGTTTTGATGCACAGCGATACAACTCATCCATTATTCCTTTTGTGACTGATACCGTCTCAGAAATATCTTAAAGCACTTTCTCACTCAGAAGACATATAAAAGCACAACCGTTCTTTTTGATGTGTTCATAACAAGTTAGTCTTTGAAAATACGACTCTTTTATATAAGAAATTATTTTAGAAAATGAAAAGGAGATGAAACCAAGTCCTCCAAAGGCTAGCAATTCTCCTAAGACCTCCAATTAATGCAGTTTCTTAAGTTCTAAAGTAAAAAACAGTTCCATCATGGACATCTTGCGTGCAGATCACCCATGCAAGTTGTGCCACAGTTGAGCTTGCAGTGGGAGCATGAATGTGGTTTGAAATTCCCTCATACGCAGTTTGTTGTTGGTCTTCTTCAGAAAAACTGCCAGATGTTATCCTTACTGATGCAATTCATGTGTTCATTTTAAAAGGGTGTGCATTGATGGAAATGGACTTCTGATTGCTTTATGGTATCGACAGTATTTCAATGTATGAATGTTGCATGGCAAACTCAAAGGATTAGTCGTCTTCTCTGTGTGTTCCTAGTGTAATTTCTGTTTCCTAATGATTTAGCTTCTGGAAATATGAGATTCTCCTTGTGGTTTCCTTCTGAGTAAATGCTAACTTAGCTGTGACACCTGGAGCAAACTGTACATCATTAAACAGACTTCAAGTGTTTGCTCACACTTGAGAAGAGTTTATGCTCAGTGTGCAAACTTAAGTAAGTAATCAACTTACCTTTATTTTTTGAGTTCAGAAAGTGTATTGAGAATGAAGTTTTGTAGTCATCCACAACAAATCATTCCATCATTGATTTATATTTTACCTTGGGAATGGGGTTAGTATTTTACATCTCTTTCTTGTTTACATACAAACAAGAAAGTATTTGGAGTGAAAGTGTTGAGCAACTGTGGATATAAATATAGAATTGTTCCAGCTAGAAGGGACCGCAGGGTGTCTTTGGTCCTGCCTCTTGCTCGGAGAGGGTCAGCTGTGTCATCAGACGAAATTTCTTAGAACCTTGTCCAGTTGTGTCTTAAAACCACCAAGATTTGGTACTTCTATGTTAGTTAGCTTTTAAATTCAGAGGAGTCAGTAATCAAACTGACGGTAGCTAAAACACAACTAGAGTTTGGCCATCTCTGAGAACAGTTTTAATCTCAATTTGAAAAATTGAGTATTCTTTATCAATCGTGACTTGAAGTAAAGCTCACTAATAATTCTGAAAAAGACATTGAGACTTCCTGCTGCTCATCAGTGTGTTTTATAGTGTACCATGACAAATATTTCACTCTGTCTTATTAAATGGATGCTTTCTGGATGTTAATAGTTGCATCTGTTCTACTCTTCCTCTGTGAAACTATATTTAAAAAATTAATCAGGAAGAGTCTACGGGACATATATACGGTATGTGATCATTTTGAGGGAAAAGGGAGATTGTACAGGTAGATGTATAAAAAAAATCAAAATAAGACCATTTTAAGACCTTGTATAATGTGAATTTTGTGAACATGTGAGACAGAGTGCAAAATATTTGTAATAGTGAAGTAGAGACTTTTGCATTCCAGCTTTCTCATATTTCAGAATAAGCAAGCAGCAGCCAAATGGTTCTTCCCAGTACACAAATCTGCAGGTGTAGCTGGGATGCTTCCGACGTTATGCGTTATAGATCAGTGATAATTAATGGTCTGCAGAAATCAGTGTAAGGCAACCAGTTTCTTTAGTTTCTCCTTGAGAAAAACTCCGGTGCAGTTTTGATGAGAGCACAAGTGTCAATGCTACTCTTACTTTCTGTGGAAGTAAGCCATTGTGAAGATCATATCATGCTGGGAGTAAAAATTGCACCATCCCCAGCTAGGGGTGCAGGAAGTCCACCTTTACCTAGACATATGGATATATTAGGAACAATATTAGTGCCTGTAATTCCCTTTTTGTATTAGCACTGGACGCTCTTCAGTAACAATGCTTTATCTCTCCCTACTTACCCACACCCCAAACCGGACTGGAGTTGCATTTGCACCTAAACCTTTTCTCAGAATCAGGTCTTGAAAAGTGAGAAACGTAGATTTGCATCCCTGCTCATCCAGAAACAGCGTGTTTCACTTTCAACAAGGCACTTGATCCCACATTCACAGGTAGCAGTGTTTACTTGTCCAGTAGTATGTCCTTAGGAATCTTATTAATGTACTCGAGGGCAGAGCTGCCAGATGCTGATATCATGCCTTAATCTGCAAGTCTGAGCATGAAGCACTCAGTGGTAGATGAGACCACACATTCAAAAAGCCACGTGGTGGTAGTGGTGGTGGGACACCCCTTTTAGCTCTGGTTATACGGAAAGAACAAAGCACTTAAGAGGCTGTAGTAAGTGTTTTTAAACAGAGGATGCTATTTTATTGCTGTCTGCACCATGTCCAGCAGCCTGCATGTTTGGTCAAAGCTGAATAGTGATAGCAACCAAAGGCTCCAGCTCCTCACCTACACATGTCCCCATCCCAAGTGGCTTTTGCTGGCAGTAAGATATGAGCAGAGCCTTGCTTTTCAGGCTTCTCCAACCCTCATAAAGCATAAGAAAAACTTTTTTATTAAATTCCATTGGAATTAATTGATTCTTTTATTGATTGCTACAGTGAATGCGAAGTTTGCATTTAATGAGATTCAGCACAAGGTCCTCTGCAGTAGCTGAGCATTGCAAAGGTTTAGTTCAGATAACAGCTCTAGCAAGGAGGTGCTTTGATACCCAGCTTAGTTTAGAAAGTTTCTAGGCATGCCATATCCACTTCTGTATTTATCTTGGGTCCAGGCCTGTTTCTGTTCACTGATTTCACCAGCAAGAAGGATGATGAAGCAAGGAGAATGCACGTTATATTTTCAGATAACTATGTCAAGAAGGATATTAAGAGACCTTTTAATCATGAGAATAGTGTAACTGTGTAATGATGTGTAGAGAAATTGTAGCTTGTCCATTACTGGAGATCAGTAAAAGACAGGAAGGCAGATGTTTGTCAAGAGCTGAGGCTGTCTTAGTAATAACAATGGACTGGCTGGCATCTGTATTCCTGGTTTTCTATTCATTGACATTTTGAAAACTTCAGAGCAGGAATTGTCTCTCATTAAGTCTGCACACAGCGTATGGCTCCTTTGTCTCCTTCAAGGTTGCTTTTAAGATTATTTTTTTTTTAACTGTGATACATCAGTGTCACTGAAAGAAGGGCTGCTGCAAGTTGTGGAGGCAGGAGAATCCAAACTCCTAAAAAAGTAGAAGACAACTCCAATTACTCCTCTCCTTGGAAATGGTGATGGCATGGCAAGAATACTGTAGTGATGCTTTGGGCTAAATAATCTTGAAAAATGCAGAAAAATTAAGAGGAAGAAACAGCAAAAATTGCAATTAACTTGGAGGGAAAGAAAGCAAACCTAAAAGTATTCTGTCTGGAGAAAAGATTTCAGAAAGGAAAGGTTAACAGTGCACAACAGAGGAGAGAGAAAAGATCACTTATTTTCTTTCAGTTCAAAAGGAGCAGAAAATGTTAAACTTCTCTGACACATCAGAGAAAACCTTGTGAATTTCAGAACAACTTGGGCAAGGATCAAGCATCCATGGAAATTTGAGGAATCTCTAACCTGAAGGCCTTCCAGGTTATATTAGTCATTCTTCTGTAAACTTATTTCTATTACATGTATTCCTTCTTCTGTGGATAATGAGAGGAAACAGATCGTTTTCCCTTTGGCAGTAGTGACTCATTACAAAAAAAAGAGATGACTGGAGGAGCCTATATATTCTTGTCTGATTTAAGGTACAAGCCATCAAATATAACTTACTTTTGCATTAATGTTTCCTAACTGCACTAGAGTGTCTCTCATGTGTACAGTACTCCGTTACCACTGAAAGTTTCCAGTGGATTTCATACTTCTCAATAAAGTATTGATGAATTCAAAATGTCATCTATTTGTTTTAAATTTAACTAACTTCATCCTTCAGCCATCAGATACTTTATTTCTTGCAAATTTTTGTTTGTTTAATCTTCTGTTGAACAGAACAGACTGGGGATTTTGATATATTTTTAATTGTTGGCTGAAGACTTCATGTGAATGTATTTCAAGCAGTGGAGTTTCTATAAGTCACTCGCAAACCATGAGTAGTTCATCATCCCACAAGATACTTATTCCAGTCCTTGATTTAATGGAGAACTTCTTAAACAGAAGAATAACGAATAGCTAAATAACACATGAAACAAATATGCTTGCTTGTCCATAAGCATCCCTCTTTCTCTTTCTCACAAGCACATGTATAAGAAGAAACTATTTCCAAAGCATTCAGATTAAGAAAGCCCACATGTTGTAAATGTGTGCATACACAAATGAATACAAGTGCACCCTTATTATTTTAGCCGGGCTAAAAAATGTTACTTGTGGTTATGTTACAAGTGATGCTTGGCATCACTTCCCTAGATTTTCTGTTTTATTTTATATTACTGAAAACAGTGTCTGAAGCCTTGCCTGACTTTGCTGGAACTTGCAGTTTGAAAATCTGTTTTAAAAAGTGAGTGATAGCTGGTAGAAATTGGTATGCTGAGAAGGTGCTGGAGTGTGGAGAACAGGGACACAGGTACCTGGAGAACAGGTAAATCAGAAATTAGCGTGTATATATATATGGAAATAGGTGCAATGAGCTGAAGCAGGCAGAGGGGACAACAAATATACAGGAGCAGAAAAGCACAATCTAAAAAGCTTGAAAAATTCTGGTGCAATAAAATAGGCACATGCTAAACTGTTACTCTTCATTAACAGTAAGTTTGCAGGGACAGACTTCTGTAATCCAGTGGTGTAGCAGGACTTTAAATTCCATGTTATCTAGAAAAAGGTGCTTTTTACTTTTTGTAATGCCTTGTGTAAATACAAATAATTGCTAAGCAATAATTAGCAATTAATTTCATGACACATTCTTTTAATTACATGCTGATGCATTCTTCATATTTCAATTTATATCATTAGATTGTTACGAGGCACTTAAAGACTACATTAGTATTATATTGCAGGACAACATAGCATATTTCTCCAAAAGTTTTCTGTCACACTAATTTCTCATTCTAGAAGAGTCTTTTTTGGTGTCAGAGTCACACTGGATATTCAGTGTGTATTAAAGAAATACTTAAATTGCTATGTATTTTATTGAAATTGGAATTTTAGCTTGATTCTACTAAACCGCATTGTAGAATAACGCGCTTTCCTTTGCCGGTAACACACCAGAAGCAGATAGAAGCCAGAGAAGAAATAAGGAAATTAGTCATTTTTATCCACCGTGAATATTCTTGAGGCTTTGTACTTGGTTCTGTAAACATCTCCTGTCTTACCTTTGCCAGCTGCTTATCCCATTGCCCCATGTGCATCTCAACTCTCCCTGAGTGCTATCACCATAAGACAGCAGTTGGCTGGACTTACATTTCCTCTGTTTTGAACCCTTCTGAGAAGGTATTGAGAAGGGCAATGAAGCTGTTGAAGGGTTTAGAGCACAAGTCTTTTGAGGAGCAGCTGACAGAGCTAGGGTGTTTAGCCTGGAGAAAAGGAGACTGAGGGAAGACCTTATCACTCTCTTCAACTACCTCAAAGGAGCTTGTAGCAAGGGGGGGTTGGTGTCTTATCCCTGGTAGCTAGTGATAGAGAAGGGGAAATATCCTCAAGTTGCACCAGGGGAGGTTTAGATTGGATATTAGAAGGAATTTCTTTACTGAAAGGGTTATCAAGCACTGGAACAGGCTGCCCAGGGAGATGGTTGAATGGAGGTGTTTAAAAGACAATGTCATACTTAGGGACCTGGTCTAGTGGTGGACTTAGTAGGACTGGATGGGTGGTTGGACTTGATGATCTTGAAGGTCCTTTCCAACCAAAACCATTCTATGATGCTATGATTCTTTGCTAGCTCCTGTGCCATCCTCATTCAAGTGGTCCTCAGCCTCTTGAGTGTGCTTTAGCTGTGGGAATACCTCTGCCCGGCTGCTTCATCTCAGCAACCAAAACTGACCAACCAGAGCCCTCCTTTTCCACCTCTCAGCCCTGCAGAGACCAGCTGCATCTTTACAGCTCCTCTGGTTCCCTCTCTGTCCCATCTGTAATTTTTCAGAACAACTCATCTTCAAGCTTTCCTCCTAATCCAAGTGTTCCAATAACCAGGGATCACAGAGGAGTACCCAGTTATGATTACAGGTCCACTAAGTGGGAAGCTGATTTTACTCCCAGCTGGGGCTTGGCTTTTACTTTTGGCACTGTGGGACTACACATCTACAGCAAGAGGAAGAGAGAGTTTTGAAATCATTAAAGTGTTGGGGAAGTGATCGATGGAAGTCTTCAAATCTCTCCGCATGGTTGTACTAGAAAATTATGTAGCTCCCTGCTGATATGACAAAGAACCAAATTGCTGCTATGGTTTCCTAGGAAAAAGAAAGGACTTAAATGAGGCTCATTTAGAATAGGAGGAACTTCTTTTTCATCTTGCCAGGACTACATTCAGCCCCTGAGGACTGCAGGGATTTTTCCCCTCTTTTACTTCTGCCATGGGAGAAATCTGTGTTATCCCAAAATGGGATGCAAAGGCATCGTTCTCTTGCAGCATTTTTGTAGCAAGACTGAGGCAATAATAGTAATAAACTGCTGGATGTTTTGTAGCTCTCTGGCAGAGCAATAGCAAGGCATATCTCATTTTTGCAGAAACTAATAAATGTCACTGTGCAGTTTGAATGTTTTGTCCAGTTATTAAAAAAATCTTGTTTTTACAAAGTCATAATAGTTATATCTATCCTCCATCAGCTTTTTTTTTCTTGTTTCCCTGTAATTGGAAATTGGGGCATGTTGATAAAGCAGATACATATTGTGCTATGGGTTCCAGAGATGAACACTCAAACTTTAGTGAAGACCTGCATAAAAAGCTTAAGTTATAGATAGGTGCCTGGCTCTTCAAACTGGGGAACCAAGCAACTGACAGAAATGACCTTTGTAATTCCTTTGGCAATGGGAAATCATGTGCTTTTTATGATAGACAAGTCACTAGATTTGGGGCAGGCTTCAAT
The DNA here is from genome assembly GCF_000695765.1 of Mesitornis unicolor. Classification (NCBI taxonomy): domain Eukaryota; kingdom Metazoa; phylum Chordata; class Aves; order Mesitornithiformes; family Mesitornithidae; genus Mesitornis; species Mesitornis unicolor. The sequence goes on from NW_010208330.1 coordinate 18,771, forward strand.
AATATCTGAGAAATTGATGGAAAGTTTTGGGGCTGTCCTGTTGTGCCCCATCAATGTCCCTCTCATAATGGTGTGTGTTTTCATAGGAAGGTTCAGCCAACAAGGCAATACCATATTCTGAGCCATAGCAGACATAAGGAAAACCTTTAAAATAGCTCAAAAATCCTTTTAATGTCTTTGTTCTCAGAATATTAAAACAATGAACAGTGTAAGAGCATGAACAAAGAAGAGTATCAAGGAGATTGTATAGTAAATAGAGAATGTGTGACAAAAGATAACTTTTACATATTTATTGTGAGGAGCTGCCTACATCTTCTGTAGTTGTGGCTTCACCTTTTCAGTGAAGAAATCCTTGGCATTGAATGCTGATGTTTGCCTAACCTCTCTGCATAAGGGCAGTAAAATGAGGATGTAGCTGTAGATTTACAGCTCACTGCAGCCCATCATAGTCAGCTTGTGCCCAGTTTCTGAGCTGGTAGGTGGAGGCCTAATTCTTGTTCCCTGGCATAGGAGGTCAGGGTTGGTACTTTGGTTGGGACATGCTGATGCTGATGCTGAGAGGCAGATGCTGAGATGACAGGAAAGGAGAACAAATAGCTGGGTGAGCATCGTGTCTCTCATACTCAAATAGTGAGTGCCTTTACTAGCTGGGTTTTTAAGTGAGGAACTTAGATACAGTGCTCTGAATTTTCATGTGTCTACTTCAGATAAGCTTTTTACTTACCTTAGAGTAGAAGACATCTGAAAGAAGTAAAGTACAAATTGTCACTAGCTAGAAATATGGTAAACTTTATTTTTCTTTTATTTTTTTGGTTAGTTAAAGTGTCTTGAAAAATAATCTGCTTGGATCTGTGATCCAGATGGAGCTCAGTATCACAAAGGATACAGGTTCTACAAGGCTTGTAGCCTTAGTTCAGATGGCTTACAAGTATGATGCCAAGACCTATATGTATGTTTATTTTCCGCCTTTCAGAAATTAATTTATTTCTGCCTGTGAATTAATACTTATGAATCATGTTACTTGTTACTGGAGGCTCTTCTGCACTTCTCTGATTCTTCTTTATTTTTATTCTTGAGATTTTCCTTCTTATGCATCAAGATTCATTTACCCAGCAAGACTGTATTTTGGATTTCTGTGCTGTGTAATAATACGCCTTGACTTTTTCTATTATGCAGTACAAGAATTTCAGTAACAAAGGTATGCATGGCAGCCTATACATAGACTTCCTCAGCCAAGCTATTTTAAGCTTTTGCAAATATATCTGATGTTTAGAGTAACTGCAGTGCAGCTGTATTAAGGGAAATGGCTAAAGTTCCCCTCAAAGGTGAGAAAATGAAATGTAGGTTATCAGAAGGTTAGATATGAAAAATAGTGTTATATGCATTTAGTTAGAAGCAACACACTTTAAGTATAAACTACAAGGATCTGTTAACTTTTTAATGAGTTAGTGAATGAGTGAAGGTTGTGGTTAAAATTGCAGTTCATGTCTGAAAATGTCTTTATTTTCTACTTAGGAAATAACTTTCATACATTGTTTTAGCGCTTTGTCCTTCTTCACTGCACTGCACCTTCAGCAGAACCTTAAATTATGTCTGGAACTGAAGGACAAGGGGTAAAGGAAACAAATTCTCTCATCCATTTGTTTCAGTGGGTTGTATTAACTTGAAGCAAAGTAAGTCAAGTCAAATGTGTACATGAATAACTGTTTTGCTGCTGATCATTTTAGTAAGATACCTAACCATTATAATTTGACCGCATCACTTCAAAATCCAGTTTGACCTCCATCTCATGACTCCCATCTTCATGGCAACTTCCAAAGCCAGCACCAATTGCCAGTGCCAAAGGGGCTGTGACATTGCAAGTGGAGAATTTAGGATCACATATTGTTATTTGCTGGGAAGAGCCAAAAGTTCTGTTTTAAAAATATTAATTTGTTAAGCTTACTAAATATGATTATTTGTTCATTGACTGATTTATTTTGCTTTATTTGCCCTCGATTGTCTGCTTTCCTGTTTTCAGTATCTGCTTAGAATTTAACTTCTGCAACAGAATGAGTTAACTCAGTAAGCAGCCATCATTAAATAGCACATGATGATTTTCTACTCAACTACTTTTATATTTTTGCAGGCTGTGGTGTTCACAGCATGTAAGCTATTAACAGAAAGACTGTTCTCAGCTAGCAGACTTTAGAAGTGGCAAATTGTTAATTCTTTTAAAATCAAACCCAGAAATCCTCTCATTTCAATGCTAGCGGTTTTTTTGTTTGTTTCAGTTTACTTTTTAGATTGAAAAAATGAGCTCTTTTGCTCATTCATTCTGGGCGCTTTGTCTGTTCATAATGGTAAAAATTTTGTATTCTTTACTGTTTTATTTAAAGGGAGATGGAGAAAATGCCTGTACATTCTTCCTACTTCGTATAACAGCCCCACGCAGGATGGGAATAGGTTTATTAACCTCTTTGCTTAAGAAAATGTGGCTGGACTGCACCTACTTATTCACACACCTCACTTATGCAGCTCCATCTCACCCTCAAAGTCAGGTTTGATTTCTTGCCACACCTGGGATCTGATTTGGGGGAATTGCCTCAGTCCTTCGACTTTGATTCTTTTTTGTGGTAATTGAATGTGTATCTTGGGTGAATCATTTCCTGGTTTTCCATTTTTTGACAAATACAGAGCCTTGATCAACTGCGGAAAAATGAAGATAAGATAAAAATGAGTAATTCACGATTCAGCTGGCAGGACATTTTCAGAAATGCTGTGCTGTAAATAGCCTCCTTAGAAAGCTGATATGAAAATAGAAGGTGATGAGTTTAAAAGTTTATGCTTAACTTTTAAATATCCTGTACAGTAATAGTGCTCACCAGCCTTGAAAACTCCAATTGAAATCCCGCTTTAGAAAGGTTTTATTAGCCTGCTGACTAGCTAGGAACTGACTGTAGGTATTCAAGGTGCTTTCCTTGGGAGATTTCATCAATAAGCCTGTCTGCCTGTGCACCTGGGAGGGCCCGTGACCTTCAGTGACCCACAAAAAGGCTGGCCTTTCAAGGACCTTCTTGTGCGTACCTGACCTTGACTCTGAACAAATACCTATGAGCTCTATAGATAGAGCCGTTATTTAGGACACCACTTGAAACTTTGAGCAACTTTGAACCTTGGATGTTCATGCAAGAGAGCGTACTTTAGAAATGTTTGGGGGAAAGAGCTACGAAGCACTGACTGTTGCAGTGCTTTGTTCTGCCTTCCTTCTAACCTTTTGGTTTGTAACCTTGTATGTAAAAGCCTGGCTTCAAGTCTTGCTAAAGAAATGTGTTCCTAGCTCTGACAGGCCTGGCTGGTGTTGAAGGAGGAGAAACAACTTAGTGAAGGTGGTAGCTTGTTCTGAACCCCTCTGAAGAGACTTGTCTGAGTGGATGTGGGAGAGGGGTATGCATGGGACAGGCAGGGCATGTTGCTGCCCCACAGCACAGGCTCACTGGGGCTCACATCCTTAGCATATTTCCAGGGGCTGGCTTGGTGCCTCCTGCTTGACATAGTTACTGCTGCTGCTGCTGCTAGGAGTGTAAGGAACTACCCCATTCTTACATGGGAAAGCTGGGAAGTAACAGAAACCGCATACTTTTCTTGAATTTATTCTGTATTTAGGTAGAATTTATATCGAGAATTGGCTTGCTTTTGCTTCTTCCCTCGCCCTTCCCTTCCTCTTTTAAACCTTCCCCTACAGCTGTTTCTATATGGGAATTTTTAATTAAGACTCAAACTACTCTTCAGGTGGATACGAGTATTCAGCTTTTGAACACCAAGGCTTCTATCCCATGTAGTTAGTGAAATAATGTCACAAAGTATAGAAAAATATTCACCTTTTCAAATTGTATCACACATGTCATTATTCTCATATTGAGAATGTACGTGTCAGTAAAGGATTCTGAGACTTTTAAGGATCTGCAGAAATTAAGGAGAGCAAGTTTATTACCAATAAATGTAAATATATTATGCAAAATAATTGCAAATAAAAGATGCACTCATGAGAGTGTTCAGGTCAATTAGAAAAGGTCTAAGGAAGCATGAATCAAAGATAATAAATGCTTATTTAGATCATGGACAGCAAAGACATAAACAGGAATAAGATAGGTGGGACAAAGTTGTGACTGCACCACCAAGAGCCACAGGTGACCTGTGGGGCATGTGATTTGCCAGACATTAATGGTTCGTTTTCATCATGGAGAAGATTTAGTTCAATGAAGATTTTAAAAAGGGAAAAATACGATTCCAGATTGGAGCTCTGCCATCTGACTGAACAACAATTTCAAATGAAGAAGATACAGATGCAAAATATGAATTCTTGACATGACAGGATGATTTATGAGGCACTGTGAAGTTATTTTTTCATGTCTACTAAATCCATTTGCTTCTGCCTCTGTATAAGCTTGAAAGTCATGTCTGTTCCCATGCCAGAATATCCCTCCCCACCATCTTCCATGCTTTTTGGCTTGTGATTGTCAGGTTGTTCAGAAGTTTGTGCTTCTAGGATTTAACAAAAAAAGCATTGATGATTTCAAGAGCGCATAGTCAATGTTTCAGAGGATGCACTTGCATTCCTGTTACAGACAGGAGTTCAAGGGCTGAACTAGGTAATAAATTATGCACAGAAGACATTGTGACTAGGCAGGCTGGTCAGCAGCCATGGTATTAAAAAGCAGCTGCAGAAAAGGGTTTTTTCTTTTTTTCTTTCTTGTTCCACACATGAATTCATGTTCTTCTTCCATGCCATATATGATGTATACTGAAAAAGTGAAACATAAATACAGTCCTAGGAATTGCATACACCCTGAGGCCCCAAAGTGGGGAGCTTAACCAGTCTGCAGTGTAGCACTGGGATACCTAACAATAGTGGGAGTGTATTAGAAAAATGTGGAAAGTCAGGGCTGCATAATTTCTAGCACTGTCTTAGTTGTTTCAGATAGATATATTTAATGGCAATTGTAAATATGTAGATACAGGAAGCCATGTCTGTTTCCTCCATCCTGAGTGGTTTTCCCTGCTGTAACCTCTGCCTTGCAGCCCCTGGGGTGATGTGTGAGAGGTCTGGCTCTCCTCGTATTTGCTGTTCATGACCATGGAAAGGTTGCCTTATTTTTGGAGCTGAAGATACCACTTTTTGTTTCATTTAGCCTTGTTAATAAAAAACAGTCAAAAATTTGTTTTCATTAGACATTTGGTTTTGGGACACAGAGTGAGGTAAATCAATAGGGGAGGAAGGAAAGTTTTCTCAAAGGTTGGCACAATACCAAACCTCTTCCTAGTTCAATAAAGTACAGTTGGTAATATTGCAATCATCAAATGTTTTTCAAAACTGTACTATTGAAACATAACTGAAAACTATGAAATGAGCTAATGATCACCAGGCAAGAAATATTTACGTTTCAGTGAAGTGCAGCTCCTACTAGATGGCTGGAACCTTTATAATCAGTTTATAAATTACCTCCTTTGTGTCTATGCTCTTTTTTTTTTTCCTGCAGTGAAGTGAAATCCAAAACATTCAAATATGGCCTGTACTTTATTTTCCATTAGTTCTTACACTAGCCTCCAGCATAAAAGAAGTGCATTTTGTGCAATTTTTTTTCCTTCTGTAGGCTTCTGTAACCTTATAAATGATAAAAATGTCTGCCATTTGGGTTTTTTTCATCTTTTATTTTGTGAATCTCAAAGCTTGTAACTATTGTAATGCAGATGCCCCTGGCTATGGCAGTTTTCCCATGTGCTGTGTACAGGTGCATGATATTGCGACAGCATGCTTCATGTTTTGTACCTATCAGTTGTGAGGCAGTATGCAGAACAGCCTGCAGAAACATCTGCCTGATCTCCAGAAGTACCGCAGTAGTGCAGGGCTCGGTTAAGCCGTGCACATAGCAGGGGCCCTGCTGCCACCTGCTCTCCTCACACCCACCGTGCCTCAACTCAGTCTGGTGTCTCCCAGCATCACCCAGGCTGCAGATCCGTGCACCTCTGCCAGGCACCTGCTTTTCTACCGATAGGCCACAGGCAGGGTTGGAAGAACTGACAATTCAATTCATTCATTTTTATGAACTTCAAAGCACTCTGACTTGCACTGAGTGCCAGCACTTACGGTACTTGGTTAGAATTTGTTCCATAACACTCATTGTTTTCTTTCAAACCCTTCCTGATGTTTCTTTTCTTCTGATTTTTTTTCCTTTTAATAATAATCTTCTCCTTTGTTTTCTATTCACAGAGTGGTTTACAGACCTACTGCTTCCTCGTGTTTGCTGCCATCTGCTTTGCAGGAGCTACTTACCTGTTTTTTGTCCTGCCTGAAACAAAAAATAAGACATTTCATGAGATCAGCCTGGCATTTGCCAAAAGGAATAAAGTATCTTTAGAAATGCAAGAAATTAACCACTACGCGGGGGAGAGGAAATCGAGTACAGGACAAGAATCAAACTTCTCATCTTCGATGGACAATGCAGAAACCAAAAAAGGGATTGTGTAAACCCAGGATGCTCTTGCAGGGAATGGGGGAAAACATGCTCTTTTCATTCAGTACGTTTATAGCAGTGCACAACTTTTCTTTTTTTTATGTGACAGCATGAACTGCTTCCCCCTTGAATATGTTTGAAGTGAGTATGAGTTTGTTAGCAGCTAGGGTGATGGCTGAGGAAATGAGAGGCCAGAGTAGTGTCAGCTGATTAAATAAAAATGAGTTTTCTTGGGCACCTGTGAAGTAGACTCGGAGAAGTGAAGTGGTGGTGGGGTGCTGGGCTTGTGAGCGGCAGCTGGCTGAGCACCCCTGCTGTCCCCCCCTGCCTGCTCACAGGGAGATGTACCTGCAGGTGCCAGAGAGGAGGAGGAGGAGGAGGCAGCAGCAGCAGGGAAAAGGTAAGAGATCCCAGCAGGGCTCTGCTAAGAATCAGTGCAATCGAACCTGAAATGGTACCGGCTCACATTTCTCCACGTTTCCCAATATGCCATTCAAGTTGCACATGAGAATTGAGGACTTGAAAGAAGACTTGTGACACTCCCCTGACCTCCCATTTCTTTTCCAGCTGTTTTGACTTCCAGTTGCTTTGAACATCTCCCACCTTCCCACAAATGGGTAACTCTGGGTCCTGATGGGTTTCCTTGTAACTCTTGCGAATCCTGATCAACTAGTAATAGGGCTGCCTCTAGTTTCTGGGTTTGTTGGCACTGCCTTTCTGTTGATATATATATTTTTTTTATTTTATTTTGTAAGAATAGCTATATAAGCTTTAATATGAAAAGAAAGCTAAACCTCATGGTGAAGTGAGAGAGCTCAGATGGTACATATAGGGTGTAACATTAAAAGAAAATCAAACACCAACTGTTCCAAGGGTTGCATTTTTTCATTGTTTGTTGGGGTTTTTTTTTGCTTTTCTTTCCAAGTTCATTTTAAAACAAGTCTTAGGAACCAAAATTTCCCTGAGTCCCAATAAATGTAATTTCTAAACACTCAGATCTCTCCAGAGGAATTTGGGTGCCTATTTCTTACATAAACACTAGTTTTCATTTGGGCATTAGATTCTGAAGCTCCAGGCCTAGTTCACATTAATAAGTTTCTAAGCTATTTAATGCTTTGTAAAACTGTCCTCAAAGTCTACTTAATTTAGTGATAGGAAGACTCAGCAGACTGTTGGTTGGTTAGGTGATCCATTCCCTTCCACATGGGATATTTTTTTTTATGAACATTATCTTTACAGTTTGTAATTTTGATAATACTTTATAATCTTGATCCTTCTAGGTACCTGGATGCTGAGGGGGTAATAAGCACTTCTAAACTAAATAGTTAGCTGTTTTATATGAAAAGTCAGTAAGTCTTAGAGCTGCTCTCAGTCAGGAGTAAGGCACAAGAAGCAAGTGCTTGTAGGTAGACCCAGCTGCTTCCACCAGTTACATTTACTAATCCAGAAGTTCATATGTTTAGAGCATTTTGGGGAAAAAAAGTATATATATTCATAATATATACTTACATATGTACATATATGAATATATATTCCAAATGTAGAAATATAGATAAATATTTATATTCATATATAGATGTACAATGGAGAATTTTTTCCAATATTTTGGGTTTTTTTCAGATTTCCCTGAGTGATAAGGTGTTTATTGTTTTGTTTTACACTCACTGTAAATTATACTGTAAATCAAAATCAGAAAGCCTAATGTTCAGCTATTACTACTAAATAATATATATGGTTTTATACTGTGATTTATTTATATGTGGTGTATTTACTGCACACATTGTAAACTGACCTAATAGGGCAATTTCACTGATGAATAATAGAAGAAAAATTGATCTGAGCCTTTATGTCAGGATTTATGCTCTTTTACTGCGATAGAGGTACAGCAACAGGTAAGAAAATGAAGATCTATGTGAGCAAGAGAATTAAGAATGAAAAATCAGATTTATGATATCGGTGCTACTGCTAAGAAACAGAGTGAATCAGGATTATACCAACCGATAACCATATATATAGAAGGTAATCAAATACTATTGAGAAAGTGAAAGATGTCTTCTAATAACCACTTGTAAAATTATATATATATATAGCAAATTAATGTGTCATCTTTCAGTGGCTTTAGTTGCCTATTCCATGTGTTACATGAGGCTTGCTAAGTGAATGACTATATAGAAAATGAGCTTGAATGCCACCCCTCCAGATAATTTCAAGACAAAATTCTTCCTCTTCTGCCTGCAAGGTGAGACTGGGAAGTTCAGACCCTCTCATTCAGATTGAGAATTACTTTACATTGCAGTTAGGGCTGCTAATGTGTTATGATGTGATCTGAGTCAAGGTGGTAGGGTTGGAAACCATTATCATTATTATTATTATGAGAATTTAGCACTTAGTGCTTGTCATTAATGTACATTACAGACATTACATATTGATAATGTTGCCATGGGATATCTTCAATAAAATATCCTGTTGGCCTGATATGGCAGTTTTATTGGACTTCTGCAGCAAGGTAAAATTGTTTTACAGTTGCATTTGGAGCCCAGCTCTGAATGTGTTGGTAAAGGAATGGTTCGATAGAATTTCCTATCACAGCTCAGGGACTTGTACAGATTTAATAACATAAATGGGTTGTGTCTTCCTCTTCTGCAACTCCGTTTGCCCATCTCTTGTCCTACCTGAGATAGGCACACTCCAGATATGCACTCTCTGTGCGTCTCCAAAGAGAGCTGGTACAGACCGAGTTGCACATCTCGCCTATGGTTTGGTCCAGCTCTTGGTGCAGGTTAAAAGCAATTCCAGTCTCCAGATGTGTATGTGTGCAGGTGCTTTGTTCACTGGCCAGGGAAGGTGGCTGCAGTCCCTTCTGCCTTAGCTTGTGAAAGTTTGTGAGGAAACTTCAGATGTGCCGGTACTGCCTTAACTTTCTCATCTCTGACCCTAACAAGAGTTTTGTGGTGTTCTTTAAGTTGTTCCGTAATGTTTATTTCCGTTGTTATGCTGCTATAGCTTCTCCAGCAATGAGAGGATAAAATGGAAAATAGCAGCAATTTATCATTTGGTTTTTCTTGTTGAATGTGTCAAGTTGTCTACAGCCCATGTGTTTGTCGGCGAATGTTGTGTGGTGCCATGTTCTCTTTTCCTGTCTGCGACATTGAGATCAGGTACTGTGAGAAGGTGTTTGAGTACCGCATGTAGGTTACGTGTGTGTGATCAATTATGTCCATAAACAGTGATTGCAAAATAAACCTTTGGAATTAAACTAAAATTATGTAGATTTTTGTTCTGGGTAAATCTGAATCTCTACAGCTGTACAAGTTTCATTGTACAATTCCCTGGGTTTTTGTATGTCCTAGTACAAGACTGTACAGTCCTACATCTGGAGTCCTTGTGGACTCTACAGTTGGGTGGTTGGGAGTTCTGGGGAAGAAAATCATCCCTACAACTGTGTATTTTTTTCAGCATTATTTACATCTTGCTTCTCAAATCAGATTCCATGTTTTATTCTTTCATATATTTATATTGGGCTTTAGAAGTAAAAATACGGATATCAGTGAGAGGTAAATTATTAAAACTGGCTACTAGTGGTAATAACTATGTGTAAGACTTGCTGAATCTGGTGAGGCTTTTTTGCAGAAAGTTGTCAGTTGCTGTGGATGACACTGAGTTGCTAAATCTCTACTCTCTGATGAGAAATTCAATCAAATTACTATTTCTGCTACAAAGATATGCAAAACCTGAGATCTGAAATATGTATTAAAAAAATCTAATTTCATACTTTAGGTTTTGAAGCCAATTTTCACTCCTGCTTTCTAGTGGAGGAAGATCTGAGTAGTTCAGCCATATGGGACAATTTTCATCTTCAGAGTAAAATGAAAGAAAAAATCCCACCAAAACCAACTCTTAGAAGTTTGCTTTTTTCCCTTTGACTATTTTACATGTTTTTCCTTACAGAAATCACCATATAAACTATTAGAGCTCCCATCACCTTACACAGCAGGAAGAAGAAATCTGAGTTAATCATTCTTGGGAGATGCCTGCAGTCTTTTCTTTCAACCTGACTCCAGAAAATAGACTTCAGATACAACATAAAACCTGAACTATATAGACCAAACTAAGCAGCAGGTTTGTTAATGCAAATATCCAAGCTGTTAAAAAATTCAGGTTTCGGTTCACACTTAATTCTCTCTGCAAAGGACATTATTTGGGAATAATGAGCCCTGTGAAAAGGTGAATTTCACAGCAAAAGCTTGGTACTTAGACACCTAATCAGGTTATCACAGCTCAATCACGCATAGCCTGAGTCACTGCAACCCTCTCCCTTGTAAGCTAAGCTGCATTAACCTTGCTTTTGCCATGACCCAAGGGAAACATGGGCAGTAGGTGGTCAAGCTTCTTCTTGAGATGTTCCTGCTAAAGCTGTTCTCCGGTCAAATTCTTTTAAATCTCAGATTTCATTTTTTAAAAAGCATAAAAGAAAAACTTTCAGGAGACTTTTATCCAGTGATTAGTGAAGTCAACAGAAGTCTCCTCCGGTGGCTTCAACCATACAAATGTACCCAAAAAAAGCATGGTATACATAAAGGAGTTCTAAGCTTAGGAAACCCTGCACATTTTTATCTTCTTTAGATAGTAAACCAATGGCTTGCTTTTGCAATCTGAGACAACAGTATAATTATTCAGATGCTGCAAAAGCATGGATCTGATGCTTTTCTTCTGAATTTTGTGTGCATGGAGTTGGTTGGTTGATTGATGGTTTATTGGAGTTTTTTTTGTTTAAGTGGAAGCACTAGTAGTCCGGTTCACACACCAAAGAAGTGTAACAAGCTACTGGGGGTGCTGGTTGTCTTAATATAATTCCCAAAAGATAAAAAGCAAAATGGAACTCTGTCAGACCCCTGACACACAACACATTAAGAGCATGATCTTGTAAGGGTAAGAGATAATTTGTCCGCTGCTATGTAAGCTGCCACACAGAGACATTGATTTTTGTTTCATTTTCTCTTGTTTCTCTCAGTTAAAAAATCAGTCAAGCTAAATGCAATGCTCAGCTCTTTATATTTGTTCTACCTTCTGTTTATGATTTGTTCCACCCAATTATAGAAATATTTTTACTGTTCAGATTTGAAAACAGAAAAGCAATAGTTACTTAGGAAAAACAAAACCACAAAATATTATAAAATATTATAAATACCATTTTCTATAGAAGCTGAAATTTTCAAAGATGAGTTCAGGAGCTAATCACTTAAATCCAAATTTCATATGGCTTCATCCCTTTGAATTAACCTCTATAGACTATATACATATGCATATGTATATGTAGAGAGAGACTTTTATGTTATTCCATAGAAGAAGTTCAACTGCTTTAATTCACATACATAAAAGAAATTAGGCTATTTGGATGTTTTGTCAAGTTGTGAACTAGACTCGGTGCTCAGATACTTGCGTTAACAAGCTTAGCTAAAGTTTGCATGATCTTAGGTTTGGAAAAGTTGTCTAACAATGCCATCTCCTTTTGGCCAGCCTTAGATTTTCTTTTTGCAATTTTCTAAACTGCTAGGTGGAGACTACTATGCTGATATATAAAAATAATTAAAATTTTATAGATATAAAACATATTTGTGTGTAGGTATTATAATATTTATTAATATTAACATTTTTATGTATAGTATAATATATAATTTACTTTTTCCATGGGAAAAAATAATGGAATTTTTCTAAATTCTGTGCAACTGTATTTTGTTAAACAAATGTGAAGAAATTATATATTGCTTTAAAACACAATAAGCCAAGGTTAGACAATTTGTGTTCTGTCACTGACTGGCTAAAGCCTTATCTTCCTAATCAATATGCTCACTGAGCTGTGACAGACTGATCATCTGGATAACTACTAGTCAACATGAGCTTTTCATGTGGTTGTTGCACAGCACAGGAATCATCTTGACGCAGAGTTGGGGGAAATCCTTCTCAGGGTAGCTCCAGTTCTGGACATTGGTGCTAAAATAATTGCCAGCACGTAGTTCAAGAACCAATTTTCTTTTGTCAAATAGGCTTCAATATTTATTAATAGAAAAGTTATCCTTAATGTTAACTTTTGCTTTTTCTTTTGAGGCATCAAAGGAAAATGTTAAAATCCTTTTTATCCAATTAGAGGACAAATTTGTATTGAAGACTCTCAGAAGCAGGATGTATTAGTGATAATGCCTAGTGATAATCATTGGGAAATTGTGTGCTGAACTGGTTTTGCTCTTTTAAGAGCTCTGATACATTTTATTAACTAATTTTGCAAAGCTGTTAGATGGTACAAGTTTCAGCCTCTTCTGACTGCTCATAGCTTCGGCTAGTAAGCATTAAAACTGAGTGTTAGTAAGACAGAAAAAATGGTAACAATTCAGCAACAGTAGGTGGAAAACCAGCATGTCTGGCAAGCTTGTGTATTTTATATGAACAAGGACAGCTGGCTTCGATTATTTAAAATTTAAAAAGCCTAATAAATAGTTTTTTTATAAACTCTCAAGCTATAATGCTAAATGGGGTCAGCCTTGGGATCCAGACTAATGGTTGAAGTGGAGTCCAAATGCAGTGAGTGATGCTGGCATGCAGGATGTAGGCGGTACTGAAGACATGATCTCTCTGGAATGTAAAATCCTTCACAGCTCTAAGGCAATTTTTTTTTTACATTTAGAAGTGACACAAAATTGTAACACATGATACATGCTTTCACTGTCGTTAAGCTACTCAAGACTACTTCAAAAATAAGATTTTGAAGGCAAAGACATTTCTTTTTCTTCAAATGAAAGATGTTGACAATACTTTCTTCTGTACACAGTATTTTTAGACCATGGACATTTATTTACTGGCCACTTTTCATAAATTGTACCATGAGCAGCTCCACCAGATTAACAGTAGAAAGTTCTTTCCAGCCCCACATGAGAATGAAATGTCTTTCAGGTTGCTCCTACTTCATCAAAACAAACATTACAAAGTAGCCAAGTATAAAAGCCATACAGCTCTGGAGGTCCAGGCCACAGTTCCTGGAACTTTGCCATTTTACCATTAAATGTTGTAGATGAGACTGGAGGTAGGTATGGGAAAAAAATGGTGATCATTATCCTGAAGGCAGCTAATTGGCATTCCTTCACATGTCAGGATTTCACTCAAAACTTCTATGCAGCACTGAATATTCACATAAATTCTTGTGGCAGTGTGAATTTGATTGATGACCAGCATAAATTAGGGCTAGTCAGAAGAGGAGAAACTTGCAGGACTGGGTACTTGTTCCTCAAACAGCAGATAGAGCAGATATTGCCAAACTCCCTGCACTGTGGTCCTATAGATTTATTATGGAGCTAACCAGAATACTACTGCTACCACCTAGCAGAGTGAAATTAAAACCACTGCTACAATTTGTTTCTGCTTTGGAAACTGCTCTGTAGGAATTAGTACAATAAACTTTTGCCCAGGATTTGCCCTGGGCGTTCTTCTGTAATATTTAATCTGACCTACATACACAACTCGACCAGCGTGCAATCTGCCCTCCTGACAGCTGACTCGGTTGGACGGAGTTCCCACACATTGTCACTGCTGGCAGCAGCTCTGAGATCCAGTCTTTCTCCCTCAGCCTGGCAGAAGTGCTTGGTTTGGTCCTTTAACAGTTACTTAAAGCACAAAAACCTCACAGCTTACTGAGATGATACATGATAAATGCTTAATCTGCTCTATGACCTTTTGTCCTTCATATTTATGAAACTCAAGAGTTGTTTCATTCTGTATTTTTTTGGGGTCTCTTCATTTATATATATGCATATCTTTCATAGCAAAAGAACTCCAGCCCTTGCCTCTTTCTAAGCCACAGACACCTGGAAGATTCTCGTGCATTATAAAACCAAAGAATAACCTTGCATTGTATTTATTTAATACCTCATCAAATAACATCTTCACAACCCATTTCAAAGTCTATGTTTTTGTCAGCTGCATTTTACCTGGAGGTTATAAGAGAACAAGGATGAAGCAGCACAGGAACAAATGTCATAATGGTCCACGCAGGTGTTGAGACTGGAAGAGATCCTCTTCCTCCAGCTGCCTCTGTCCTGGAAGGATCCATCTCACCTCTCCCCTGCTGGACAGCTTTGGGGGCTCTGAAGCTCCTACCACATGGCAGGAGACAGTGCAGCCCTTTTGCTTATGTTTCCAACAGCTTCTCAGACAAAAAACAAACTGAGAAGGACATGTGAGAAGCAGACATAGCAGCTAAATGCCAAGCTCTGATCAGCCAGGCTCTGCCAGCTGACCCTCTTACATAAGGTGCCTTAGCACATTACACTTAACACAGACCATAAATGCCTACAAACATTTCTAGCTCAAGGAAAAAAAAATCACTGCTTGAAAAAAACAGATGTATAATGGTCGAAAGTTTGCTTATCTTCTGATGTGACAATCTACTGAGAATGACGCTGCAATCATATACACAGTTGGTTAGACCTTACTTTTATTTAGTGGCTCAAATACAGTTCTGTCACTGCAGTAACTAACAGGCTCTGCATCAGATGTATCTTGATGCAAATCAGAAGGCAAAACATACATTAGACAGCCAGGTATTAGAAAGTTATTCCTTGTATACGTTCAGTAGAGTATGAAGAATGCTCATGAATTTTAAATGCCTTCTGTTGTTATGATGGTAGTGAAAGGGGCTTGGTTTATTTGAATGTATATTTTCAGATAATTTTCAGGTAATTGCTGTTTTCAGATGTTTCCTCTACAATATATTCAAATAATACTTATGCACAGAGAGATGTGTTCTTGGGTTAATAGTGCAGCTATGTGATTAGTTTCCAAAATTACAAGTGCAGAGATCTTTTTATTCAAAACAGAGAATGTGTACAAAAGTGGCTTGTCATTGCAATAATTGCATTCACTTACCAGATCAAGTCTCAGAAAATAGAAATCATATGCACACTAAAGGAATAATTATGTATGCATTTTCATGTGCAGAGTTGTTTTTATATATAAATATATTTTTATATATATATATATATAAAAGTACAAATTTATGTGCC
>NW_010208331.1:0-8928 GCF_000695765.1 Mesitornis unicolor
GGCTGCCCTTCTCTGCGGAGCCGGCTCTTTTTCTCGGTTTCTCGTTTTCTGGCCCCAAAGAGGAGCGTGACCCCTTTTATGAAATTACATCCGAGCGAGTTACGCGGCGCTGTGAGTGCCGGGCTGTCGTTATTTCTGTCTCCTCACGTCTCACCCCGCCCACATCTTACCTCTGCGTGAAATACCCCAAAACTGTGGGCTTCTGTGAGGCTGGGGGAAGAGGTTCGTGACGAAGTCGGCGTGTGGGCACCCTCCTGGGCTCAGGGAGGGATCTTGCCTCATCAAATTTCAACACCTGTGCGCGATCAGTGACCGGGGTTTACTGCCCCAGGTAGAGAGACGGATCCCTGTGTGTCTGCCTGAGGAACCCCCGCGCCTCTTGGCCCCAGGGGCGCAGGTACCGGAGTGGTGGCGGCACCACTCGCCTGCCTACCGAGTAGGACAATCGAAAACTGGGGAGAGCGGGAGGAAGCCGAGTCCAAGCACCCTTCAAAGCAAACCTGCTGACCCTGTCATCAGTCTGAGGCGAGATGTTTACGCTTGACTGGGAAATAATAAATGCATCTCTTCTGTGGTTACCTTTGCATGCAACGTTTCAGTTAGCTTTAGCTTGCTTCCTATAAAGCTTCTCCTTTCTTGGGGTAAGGCTGAGAGAGGTAAGGTCAGGGCTTAGGTTAGCTTTAACGTGCTTTTCCTCTTTAATCTGCACACAGTGTATATTGCATAAGTCACTTAGGTATATGATTATAAACGGTGGATTGATGAAAATAACTGATTTTAATTGTGATTTAAGTAATAGAGTTAATCCTGTTTTGAATTTATACTGAATGGTTTTTGATAAAAGATGCTAGCTTACAACTAAATATAGTCTTTTGTGAAATAAGCACTTACTATCTAACAGTAGGAAAAGTATACCTTACTTTCATCTGCTTAGGGCTCATGGGAACCCAAATATACATTTATCTAGTAAGTTAGGCATGCTACACGTTAAAGCAGCTTATTAAAAGCAAAATATCAAGGTGTTCAGGCTAGTGCCTAGAATGCAGTTAAAAAGGAAATGCCTGGAAATTTGAAAATAGGTTTCCTTTTAAACCGGAGGGTTCCACTGAATAAAAGCCTGTCTGGTTCATGACTCAACACCGTTTCTGTTAACGATGCCCCTAACAGGTTTAGAATTAGAAGTTTTTGTAAATTCACATTTTGTCTCTCTTATAAAGGAGGAAAACAATGAGACCTTATATTGAATTTGGAGAGGGCTTGGGTTTTGCTTTTAAATTTCTGAGGGAACAGTTCACTGACTGCAACCAGTGGACGTTGTCTGTACGTGCATGAGTGTAGTGCTGTGAAATACTCTTTCCTGCTGCTTAGCCACTGGTCTCTGTCACATACGCTTAATTTCTTCAAAGCTATAGCAATAAACTTGTACTACTTAAACTTTTTAATTTAGCTTTGCTGTAATGTCTTAGTATAACACCCTTGAGTTATTATGAACCTAATACCAGCTTTTAAAAGAGATCATATTTAATCTGCAATTACTGTTTTAAAATGTATCACATGACAATTTTAAGTCATTATAAATTATTTCAGAAGGAAGCTACTTTAAATAGTTGGTGTGCTCTTAAGCACAAAAAATGTATGTTGTTCACCTAAAAGTATGTGTTATTAGCAGTTTTAAAAATTTTTAGCATTTCAATAATTGAGACTTGTGGACTTCAAAGTATTCCCTTGTCTTCCTCTTCTCACATACCAGCTGGGATTTTTTGCTTTTGTCTAAGAGAATAGTATGTGTGCAATCACTGCCCAAGGTATTGTGTTTCATGGACAAGTGTTTCTTTAGGAAACTTTATATCTATATATAGATATATATCACTTGGGAATGTTGGAAGAAAATTCAAAGCCAGACATTCTAAAATCTGAGTCATTGTAAATTTATCAAACTAAGAAGGTATTCCCTTGTTAGGTCTCTATCTTTTTTGTGAGTTTGTGTGAAAACAGAGGATTGTAAATAAGCACTAAAGGAATGCTCTGTGGTATAATAATTTGATATATTTAATTCATTTGTATTGCGCTCCTCCCTTACGTTGATATACTTTAATATGCAGTATTTATTATCTCTGCAGTTGTGGTTATAAGTCCCACTGTTTTCACAGTTGCAATTCACTGTGGGAAGACAGAGCCAGACTCTTCTCAGAGCTGGGTAGTGGAAGGGTGACAGGCAGCAGACACAAGTTGAAACATGGCAAATTCTGATTAGACAGAAGGAAGAGAAAATTACCTTGAGGGTGCTAAAATACTGGACCAGGTGTTTAGAGAGTTTGTGGTACCCCCATCCTTGGAGGTGTTCAAGATTTGACTGAACTCAGCCCTGAATTACTGCACTTGTCAGTGGACATAAAACTCTGAGTGTGTATGTATGTATAAAAACAGGGTTTTTTACTAGAATTGATGTGCATACTTCATCTCTTACAGGTTTGTAGCTGGATGTTTTGAATAAAGGATTTTCTTTGTGCTTCATGTTACCTGTGGGATAGGCAGACTGAGAGTCTGCAGAATTTCAAGTTTGAATAAATATAAATGTTAGCCACTGAATAGAAAAAAAGTGTACTTTTCCAGACTGAGGAAGCTTCCTTCACTGAAACTGGGGGAAAGTAGAGGGAGAAACTTGGAGGTGGGCTGTTCTTTTGAGTATGTCGTGTATCCCAGACTACTCTGAACTGGAACTGTTCCAATTCCTCTTGCTAGACCTTCCCCATGAATGTCTTGGAGATCTGGTATTTCGGTGGTGATGTATTTTAGTCCCGTTGAGGAAGGAAGGGAGAAGGAAAAGAAGTTGGAATACTTCGGAGTCTGCTGAAATAATAATGAACAGCTTTTTAAATTTTTAGTGTTTTAATATCACATACACTGGGTAAACACAACATATTATTTGTTTTTCTTAGGAACCCTTCTCATATTTAAAATAGTTTACAGTAAATGGAATATATATTTTTTTCTATTTTTTTTCCCTATAGACTACCTCAAATATAGAAATGCTTCTATGTGGAGGAGATGGGTAAACTTTTTGTGAAATCAAATTTCATTTTGGTGGGTAGTTATTTTCTGAAAGGAAGTTGTAATGAGAGGGAGCTGAAATCTAAACTGTTAGAGGTCATCAGTTTTATAGCCCTTCAGTTGGGGTATGCAAAGTGAGCTCATACTTGCCTGATATTTTTTATGGTGAGAGGTAAATAGTTGCAACACAAGGTTAGTAGAGGGCACTGCTTGTAGTGCAGATGAACTGGGATGCTACCAAGCTTCAAACTTAAGTAATACCTTGAGCTTCAATTTGACAGGATGTTAGCTAGAAAAACGGGTAAGACCTGGCAGAGAAGTGAGAGCACGTGTATTTGTTTGTGTGTCTGTGTCTTGGACTGTGTTTTAGAACAAGCAATTTACTTGCTTGGTGTGTAAGTTTTCAAAAATCTACTTCTTTTGCAAAAGGAAACTAATGCATGCACTAAGACTGCTGCTCCTGGACAGAGTTCTGCTAGTTCAGTGTCTCAGACTCCTGCAATGTGCCTGACTTCTCTCCTGAGAAACTTCAGAAGATTAAACACTGCTAAATTAGTTTAATAAAAAAAAAAATAGGGAGGTGATGATTTATATCTGAGTGCAGGAAAAACAGAACTGCAGAAACAGTCTACATAACTGCTTTTGGAAATTACTTCACTTGCCAGACCATGACTTGTGTCATTTTTTTTAATTGCATGTAAAATGTGTTTTACTAACATAAGCATATGTTTGACCATGAACAGTGAGCTGTGTCTAAATTGTTTGCTGCCTTCTGGGGTGGGAAGTGAGGTCAGGCTGCCGGTATTGGTGGATTTGTAGCCCAGGGCTTCATTCCGCAGGGGTGGAATGAAAAACGTTGTGGTGGTAAAAATGGAGTATGTCTGATACCTCAGATTTTATTTTCTTTTGAACTTAGATTCTTGGTTTACTGTGTTTAGAATGAGAAAGGTTTAGGTGTTGCTATTTGAGCAGAGGAAAATAACATTGTAGAAAGGTAATATTTCTTGAAATGAATCTGAACTCAAAGGCTTAAGCAGAGTTGTTTCCAGTGCAGTGCTCACATTTAGCTTGATAAATTGAATCCTATCAATTCTAGAAAGAGTTGGTGTAAGTTAAAATATGCAAGTTCTTAAAATATTTTGGATGGCCTTGTAGCATATCACTCAGGTTAGTAACCTGTTACTTTGACCTTCTTCCCCACCCTCTTTCTTCTACCAAGTTGAGCTTATCAGGTAATTTCCCCAAAGTATGCCCTGGAGAAACATGACAATAAATATTCAAACAAAACATTGCATGTAGATGAGCTGCAGTTCTTGCTATGACTAGGTGTGTGCTTGCTAAAGTTATTTTAGTCTTCTTTAGTACAATTGTGTCTTCTTAGTGGTTTGATCTAGTTCACAAATGCTAGAGACAATTTACTATATGTCTGTTACATACTGATGAAAATACATCTATTTAGGTGGAGACCTGTGTGAGAGCTGTTAAAGATTTCTTCCACAATTTGTTACCCACTGCTTTTAAAACTTTCCTCCTGACTTTCCTTACCATAAGTTCACATTTAATGTTCTCTTTATTGTGTTCATATATAAATAATGATAAATGGTGCCCTGAAACCTTAAGTTTGGTTGAAGTGCAGCAAGTGTTACTGGCTGTGATGAATCCAGGTGCTCTGCTTCTTCAGCAGACCTACTGTGGACTTTAAATCTGCATACTGTAGGCTTTTATGGATGTTGCCTGTATCTTCTGTTCTTAAATTAAATGCGTTTTATTTTCAGCTCAGGCTTGTGCTGATGTTCTGGCGTTAGCCAAAGAAGCTAGAAAGCGAAATCTTGGTCCTCTTCATCCTTCCTTTAATGTGATAAAGATAATAAGAGATGGACTGATGAGAAATCTTCCAGAAAACACTCACCAGTTATCATCAGGCAGACTGTGTATTTCACTGACCAGAGTATCAGATGGTAAAAATGCATTGATATCTAATTTTAACTCTAAAGAAGAAGTTGTCCAGGTATGTTTACTTTTTGGCAACTTTTAAAAGTTTCCGTAATGTTAAGTCATTTAATGTCAATAATAGATTTCCATTATAAATATTTTAGCATATTGTGACTTTGTCAGTGTTTTAAAGATTAATTCAAGCTTCACTGTGCTAAATTCACTTACCAGTTTTCCCAGTCAATGTGTCTGCAAACTGGTTTAGTGGGTAGGTGCGAGGTATCAATCCAAAAAAGGATACATGCCTTTAAAGCATACAGTGTATCTAATGAAACTATATCCTTCATGAATAAGAATTTTAAGGTCATTCTTATAAAAGCAATGATCAAGAAACAGCCAGAAACAGCTTTTTGAATTCTTAATATCAGTACAAAGCTAGTTTAATATGATCCCAGAATGTTGATATTTGTGTTCCCGATCAGTTACATTGGTTCCTCAGAAAATGTATAGCTTGAGTGAATGATCATAACCTTTTCCTGGCTAATTAACATTTCTAGAAATGGCCCTTTACTGAGTCTTATGGGGTTTTTCAGATGGAATGTGGTTACATTCTAGAAAGGTATAGAATACCCTCATTCTGTTTAAAATAATGCTTGATAGTACCCTTCCCCCCCTTCTTTTTATTCAAGTGTACTTGCTGCAAATTTTTGTACTTGTTTGCTCGGTTGTTTTTGCTAACATCTAAAGACAAAGATAAATGATAGCTATAATAATAGAACACTTACCATTTAATTTATATGGTCTCATTTTCCTGCAGGCTTTAATCTGTAGTTCATTCGTACCTATTTATTGTGGGCTAATTCCTCCGTCATTTAGAGGTGTGGTAAGTCTCTATTGCTAAGATCTAAAAGTAGTTCTAGCTATTCCAAAAATATTAAGAGACAGTGTATATGGGTTTTTTTTCAGTTATCCTACTGTAAAATAAACATCTTCATCATAGCTTTTAGTACTGTAGCTGTATGTTACAACTTGTCAAAAAAGCAAGGGAACACTACATGTGTGGAATATCTGTTGTGTATATTTCTTCTCAGCCCTGTAAAACACACACATGCTTGCCCTCTTAAATTTCTTATTTGCAGATGCAGTAATTAAAAGAGGGTATTCTAAGCTAGCAAGTGTTTAACTTACGGATAAATATTTATTGAAGAAAGTGATGATTATTCACCTGCACAAATACATAGGAAGGATCACGTATTTGTCTAAAAAAGAAATAATCTTGCAAGATAGTTCATTGTATATCTGTGTG
The DNA here is from genome assembly GCF_000695765.1 of Mesitornis unicolor. Classification (NCBI taxonomy): domain Eukaryota; kingdom Metazoa; phylum Chordata; class Aves; order Mesitornithiformes; family Mesitornithidae; genus Mesitornis; species Mesitornis unicolor. The sequence continues at coordinate 6,290 of NW_010208331.1, forward strand.
TATTTGCTGTAGGTAGATCTGCCTTAAAACTGAATTAAAGTTCCATGTTCGGTTAGATATAAACAAAGCCTTTTAATGTCTTCTGTCATTTGTATTCTGTGTAAGAAAGGTTGCTTTTTAAAGGTAAAGTGTCAGTGTATTAGTCTGTTCTATTACTTCACAACTATTGGTTACAAAACCTCTTAATGCTTAGTGGCTGTGCCAGGTTTTGTGAAATCCCCCATTAAGGAGGCAGCAACTGCAGCAAAGTTAGTATAGTTTGTGTAGATGTTTTGCTTAGCAGGTCTGGAAGCAGATATGCATTTCAAATCAAGGCAGTGACATTCATGGCTTCTTGTTACAGTGTTGCATTAACTTGCATTTTCTTTCCTTCTGACTTTGGTGCTTCTTATACAAGGAGAAGGGAAGAATATTGAAATAAAACTCAAAACATCTTTAACAGTGGTTGATTACAGACTATTCTCAAGGCAAGCTGATAGTGCTAAAAGGTTAAGGATAGACATGAAATGCATTTTCTTCATGCTGAAATTTAAGCAGAAGCAATTAGAACTGTATAGGGCTTTTTCTTTATCTGTGCTTCTAAACCTTGTATGTCTCCTTAAACTCTTCCAGATTAAAGGTGTTATGAAAACAGGACGTTGGACTGAATCCAAGGTTTAGGTGGATCCAGGCTAATCAGGCTATTCAGTTCTTGTCACCAGACAACAATGTTATTTTAAAAGGCTTAGTTCAGAGTACAAAAACATACGACTTTATTTGGCTCTGTTTTGAGGGGAGGAAGGAATTGTATCCTTTTGATCTTTGCAATTGTTTTGATAGGATTTTAATGCTTAGGAGGCATTTTTGATGTAACTTGGTAAGAATACCACAGTTGCATATGCTTGACATGACTTCTGTAGAACTTAAACACAGTAGGAGGTCAAGCATGTAAACTTTGTAGCATCTTGGTCTTTACTGGCTTGATGGTTCATGCATGTGTACCTTAAAACAAAGACTTAAGGATAACTTTCAATAGGTATATCTAACTACCAGTTGTGAAGCTTTTGAGTGTTCTGGGTTTTGTTTGTGTTTTTCTACTTCTTTCAAACACAGCAAGGGTTTTAGATAAAAAAATTACTAGGGGAAGCAGATGGGCAGGAAAGGAACTCCAAATAATAAAACCATTTACCTCTGTAGAACAGCAACTTAGATGTGTACTTCTACCTTTCAGTAATTACATGAGAAGGCTGCATGCTCCTTCTTTGCCAAACCAGTTGTATTGTACTTGATACTTCCACAAAGGTGTAAGCACGCGTACCGTAGTGATTGCATTATGCATCTATAGGAATTTTGTCAGTAGCTGCATGCTGCTGGGTCTAAAGAGTGTTCAAGAAAGCTGACAGGATCAGGCAGCTCTAGAAAAGTATTGCATAAATTGCTCTGAGCTGTCCTCTTCCTAATTCCTAATTTGTTTCTCAGAATGGTCAGGGAATGAGTATCAAGGCAGAAAAAAATCGATAATCTATGTTGTTCCTGCTCAAATCATCTGCTCTGTTACGTTTACATTTTGCATTTTACAAGGACATACAGGTTATGTCTGTTGCCTAGTTAGGAAGAAAGAAAATGCAGCCACTAAACCCGCAAAGCTGATGGTCTTTTGCCAGTGTCAGAACAAACTAGCTCCAAACTGATCCCACTGGCTGTTGTGAGCGAGTGAATGAGTTGTCTTTAGCCATAGCAGCTGCTGCACTATAGGTTGGTTACCCCGATACAGAACTCTTTGGTCCTTGGATCTTAAATGTCTGAAATGGTGATGCATTAAAGCTACTGAAATGGGCAATTCAACACAATGGAGAAAAAAGCATAACCTAGAAGAAGAGCTTCTAGTCTTGTACTCAAAACGAAATAGACAGCAGAATAGAGATCTCTGACTGTTACCAAGGTTTCTGAAGCATTGTCCATTTTTACTTGCAGATTGTCCAAATATTTTTGATTCTTTTATATAAAATTCTAATTACTAGGAGTAATTTTCAGATACCCTTATTCTAACTGAATGCCTTAGTATCACAGAAGTTGCGCTTTCAAGTGTAGAGCTATTCTACTTGTATTCTTTCTAATGGTACCCTGGTAGCTCTTTGATACTTTTTTTTTGAGGAAGCGGATACAGCTGCACCACTTTTTCTCTGCATATTGTGATTATGATTTTTAAAATGGACTTCCTCTTTCTTAAAGCTACAGAAAAATCCCAAATAGAATTCTCTTAGGCTATATATGGAACTATAGGTAGAAATGGTGGGGTTTTTTAACTAACATTAGAGGACGAAGCATGCTACTCAATGTTTAGCCTGGGAGTATAGGCAGAGACTTTCCTGTTAGTCTAAAATGCTATTTAATTTTTGCAGGTGAAATCTACTAGTTAGACAATTTCAGCCTTTGAGATTTCTCATTTCTGTTAATTTTTGTAGCGCTACGTGGATGGAGGAATCAGTGACAACTTACCTCACTATGAATCTAAGAATACCATCACAGTTTCGCCTTTTGCTGGGGAGTGTGATATCTGCCCAAAGGGGAATTCTGCCAACTTTCATGAAATGAATGTGACCAACACCAGCATTCAGCTCAGTCTGGGGAACCTTTATCGTTTAACACAAGCACTCTTT
>NW_010208331.1:8959-21284 GCF_000695765.1 Mesitornis unicolor
TTTCCACCAGAACCTAAGGTAACTTACTGCCTTCCTGTACTTACTAAAATGTCTTTCCATATAAAAGCCTTGCTTTTGCAGAAGGCTACGTTAATCTTAGCATTTCATCTAGTCATATAAACTTTTCTGGTGACATTTGCCTTCCTTTTTTCTATTTTTTTCATAGTTTGTATTTATTCTCCTTAGTTTTAGTCTCTCTCAGCTAAAAATGCAAGTCCTGCTATTGGCTTTCAGTATTTGGGAATTAGCACAGGATTCTAATATAAAATCAACATTGGTAAATTAATAACTGTCAGTCTGTAGTCCTTTCCTGTTTTACCTGCTAGCCAGGTGTTTGAGAACTTAGAAGTTCTAAAGCTTCATGGTTGTGTAAAGTTCTCAAGGCAAGCTGCCTTTTAGCTTTAAGTGCTATTAATTGCAGATCTGATGAGGGAAAGGCTCTTGAATTACTGTTGTGAGAGTTGAAAAAATGAAAGCATACTTTGCCAATTGGCTTGGGATTTACTACAGAAGAGAAGTAATCTTCCTGATTACTACGGTTATATTTTTTTAAATTGAGGACTTTTTGACCACTTGAAGAAATGTTAAATTCCACTTATGTAGGCTTTAATTTTTTAATTTTTTTTTGTCTAGGACTTCTGTGTAGGTGAGCTGATGTTGCATCTGGTGAAAGATACTTTTATATGGAAGATAGCCTGAGTTTGAACATGAGAATTGCACAGCTGACTCTTTACAGTTCTGGGAAGTGGGAAACACTGGGAGGGAAGGAGGGAATTGGTGTACTTCAAGCCACCCTGTTTCATTGTTGCTTATATCTGCTGAAAGGCTAGTCAAAGAATCAGAAGGGGAGGAAATTCTTGCAAGTGGTAGAATGCTATCCTTTTGGGTGAATAATTCAGTGTGTCTGTAATAGTGGAAAGAGAAGTTCATGTACTGCGTCATTGCATTAGGCATATGAACCTGAACCTGCTGAATTATAGCAATTGTTAATGTAGATTTCTCTTACATGAATGGAGGGTGGATGGCAGTGGCTTTTCATTCTGCAAACTGTTTATCTTAATTTGAATATCCTTTTATTAGTCTGACTCATTTACTCTATGCTTGCAGGTACTAGGAGAGATCTGTGAGCAAGGATATTCAGATGCTCTTAAATTCTTGAAAGAGAACGGTATGTTACACTTGTGGATAACTATTGATAATGTGGTCTTCCTCTTTTTTAGTAACTATTCACCTGAAGTAAGTTGCGCCACAAGAAATTGAACTTTTGGGTTTTTGTCAAATACATGTGAAGTGAACGTTAAGGTATTGTTAAGTGAAATTACCCAAGAATTCCAATTCTAGGGTGATCGTATTAGTTTCTTTTGTGTTAGTTGGGAAGGATAGGAATAGGCTATTTTTTCCCACTCCTGTGAAACCTGTATCTTTTTAACAGCTCCTATCTGCTATCATCCAAGTGAATTTCTGGGTAAAACCTTATAGTTTAGAACTGGGAGCTGGCTAATAATAATATAAACTCAGAGACAAATCCTTAGTCTGTATCATAAAAGACTTTAGAAGAAAGTGACTCGTAGCAGTTGTTGGGACCCAGATAAGTAAATGAAGAAGAATTGAAAGATGTTCTGCTCTACTCCTAGAATTCTAGTGAAATATTTTATTAATAAATGCTACTGCTCTACACACATTGAGACAAACAAGTTAAAGACAGTAACTTGATATAAGCTTGAAATTAATCATGTTAAATATGCCTAGCCCCGTAGTCTTTGGATGCAGAAGCAAATTGGTACTGAGTTGGATTAGAGCAATTGAAACTGAAATGTGATGTCTACAGTATTACAGATAGTACCAGCTGCAGTACTGTAATGCCGTCATAGCTTGATGTGCTCAAGGCTTATACTCTGTTATAGCTAAGCGTTATATATTCAAGTTCTCTTGAAACAATTTTCTTCACTGTTAAAGTCAATGTTCTGCTTAAGAGTTTGATTTTCTAGTAATAATATTAAATATTTAATGAGAGAGTCCTGCTTTGTACCTTTTACCAGGTGATTAAAAGCACAAGCTATATGAAGAGCCTCTAATTTGTGGCTGTCTGTGCTAAGATGGGTTCTGTTGCTGTACTGCACCCACAAGTTTCTGATGTGCATATTTCCAACTGACACTAATATCTGAGATCCCTTGCAGCTCTTCCTTGGTGTCTGTCTCCCACATCCTCTGTGTCTTGCACTATTGTCTTCCATTCTTACACTACTGATCCTGTGATCACCTTTGTTCTCACTCTGTCACAGGTTTGTCTTGCTTCAAGCTTAGTCAGTGATAATTACAACCTTCATTCATTATGCATGCCCTATCTTGTTATGCTATTTCAACTTTAGGAGTTAATTTCCCCCCCACCTGTAACATTTCAGATAGCTTTTTTGCTATATTCACTATATATTCTTTTGACATTTGTGTTTTAGGAGTAATTGTAAGTAGGATACAGATTTTGTTGTATGTACGTTTCAATCTTGGTCAAATTTGGTAGTCTTTATACATAAATAACTTTAAAACTATTTTCTAGAAACTGAGTATAAATACCCTTCTTGTATTTTTCACTTCATGGTCGTGATCTAGTGCTCGTTTCTGAGATAAATATCAATGCTATTTCTTGATTGGCACCAGTTTTGCAAGGCAACCACTATTGATTTAGACCTGTACTTTGGATATATCTCACAACAGTATTGTACCCTACTCGCTTTCCTTCTCCATCCTGTTGTAGCAATGTCTCAAAGTACTCATGTGATAACTGCCATATCAAGTTTCTCAAATGTCTGATGTGTTTTAGGTGTTTTCTTTCAAATAAATATTAAATCAGTTTTCCTCCTCTCCTTTAATTTGTTTTATGGCTGACTCTCATAAATGACTGTATGTTTCCAGTGCAGCATCAGTTAATAGTTCACTTTTTCCTTTTCTTTAGAACCTGTTTTAAACTAAGACCTAAACCTGCAAAGGAGTATTCATCATTGTGATTAAACATTTGTGGGATTATAAGAGCAAGTGTATTTGTTACTGGGTAGATAATGTTCCCTCCGGATAGGCCTTTGTACAGATACACAGACTACAGGTATTGTACAGGGACTCTGAAGACCCATGGATCAAGCCTAAGCAGAAGCTCTTGACTCTTTCAGGTATTCTGAATGACTCAATTTATATCCACTTGTCCTTCACAAGAAGAAATCCTCATGAGGCTGTGCAACACCTTGACCATATGAAAAGGAAAGAATTGACGGAAAATAACAGAGTAGAAAGCTTGAAAATGGAAGTACTTAATGACCAGCTGAAGCAAAATCCATGGCCTTTGGAGAACAGCATATTTGAGAGTCTACCTCCTAGACTTCGCAAAGGTACGTTATTCAGACTGTTTCCTGTAGCTTTGAATGGGAAACTTTGATTTCTTTTTTCCCCTGCTTATAATATGCATAAGATGTTTTCTTTTTAATCTTATAACTGCCTGTGAAATTAGAGACTTGCTTAACCCAAAAAAGTTCTTTAACACTTCAGTCATGAATTGAATTATTGGTTTTGGATAAACTTTGTATGTGCACAGTGTTTTTGTAAGCATATATTTCACTCCAAAGTTGAAACTCAAATCCAAACACTGATAATCCCCATCATATTTTTAAAACAGGCTTCTGTAGACTTCTAGTTCTCTGGCTTTTCTGTTTTTTTTTTTAATAAGCTGTTAATAGGCCAAAACCACTTCCATTATTTCTTTAATCTATAGCTTTTACCTAGGTTTTTCCTGTGGAAGCTGATGGCTGTTTTCAAAATCTGAAATTTGTGATCTCAGTGACCTAGGAGGACAAAATTTGAAGTGTGATATTTCTTACAACTATATGTAGCAACTGGGATATACTGTACTGTAGAACTTAAACCCCTTAGAGTCTCTAACAAGACAAGAATGTTATCTAAAATACATAAAATTCACCTCTCCAAAAATTTTTACATCCTTATATTATGAATTAATTCTTAGACTTATTGCTTAGAAGTTCTGGGTAGAACTTCTTTGCCCCTGTGATATGAGTCTGTTTCCCATATTTTAAAATAGCATAAAGGAGGTTTATGGTGAGAGTGCCTTAAGATTAATTCTTTAATTTTCTATAAAGTGTTACTGAATAAGGCTCAGATAATGTTGATTGAAGATTATCTAATTTTGAGCAAATTATTTAACCTGTTTTCAAACAATCTAACATCTTTTCCAAAAAAAACTTAAGCACTGCAGGAAGCTTGTAAAGAACAGAGTGGATTCTATGCTCAGTTCTCTAAACTCTTCCCAATGCGGGTGATATCCTATCTGATGCTACCATATACGCTACCAGTGGAGTCTGCTTACTCTGTTGCTTTACGGTAAGGACCTTTTAATGAACTATTTTAGGATTACTGTACTTTTGGAAATGTACTTATTGAGAGCTTATTCAGCGTTGAGATGCTTTTGGGCATTCTGGTACACTAGAATACAAGTGGTAACTGTCCAGACACCATTATTTCTACCTACATAATTCATCCTTCTAAAACTTTTATAGTCTAAGGGTCGATAAATAAACATATTAAGAAGATTCCTAAATTACTTACTCTTACTGCTAGTAGCTGGCTCGTAATTGCTCGAAAGAAGCCTCCTTAATTGTGTTTTCCAGGAACACATTCTTTATTGCTATATTCTGCTGTGGTATTTGAGTTCTATCTAGATAGTTCTTGTGCTTTAACTTCTCTCTGAATTCAGGAGTGAAATCCAGTGTTTACTCAGCATATAAATTTTCTCACCAGGTTTGTTTAGGTCATGCTCTTAAAAGAGGGCTTAATTTTGTAAGTTTTTCAATTCTTGTAAAGGAGAAATCATGTTAAATGAATGCACCACGAACCCTAAGCTTTGTGCTTGCTTAAGAGAATTCCAGTCCTTGAACAGCAGGTGTCATTACTATCTCTAGAAAATACTTGAAAAATCAAATGTTCTATAAATGGAACCACATGGAACTCCAGTAAAATATTTTGTTTCTGTGCCACTTAGTGTGGTGCTTCTGTGCCATTTTTTGGTGGATGGGGAGGAAGCAAGTTTCAACAGAACTTTAATGTGGGTTTTACCCCTTGTCCCCCTCCAATGTAACTGATTTCTGTTAAGAGTGTCATAAGGGAAAAAAAAATAAAATTGTGACATCACTCTGTTTCTGCCATCTGTTTGTTTTTGCATTGTGTTTTTCTTCTGTTCTTCCTTCCTCTCCTACTTAACTTTAAACTGACCCAAAAGTTCCCACCACACAGAAAGAGGTCCCAGAGACAGGAATTTTTTTGCAGTCTTCCTAAATGTTGGTCACGAGGTATAGAATGCCCATACTGGTCAGCTGGTCAGCATAAATCATTGGTGCAGTGATTTGTGCTCCCCTTTTTCTTAGCTTGTAGAAAAGCAATGAGTAGACCAGATGGAAATTTAGAGGTTAGGAAGACCTGGAGACTTTGGTTGGGGAGTTAACTTGGGGAGAATGGAAGCTGTGTTACTTTGTTGGATGTTATATGTAAGAATAATTAATAAGAATTTGTAAGCAGGTTGAATCAACTGCTTACAAAACAAGAAGTGTATTTTGTTTTTTGACTGTAGGTTAGTAAACTGGTTTCCTGACATGCCTGCTGATGTTCGATGGATGCAAGAACAGCTTTGTCGGATTGCTGGTACAGTTTATTCCCAGGCTAAAAGCAAGCTATTCTGTACATCGAGGTAAAGTGAAGCACTGCTGCATGCAAATGATGCATTTCTTAGAACTTTCCTCTCTTTTGTTAAGAGTTTCAAGTACTAATAAGTTTTTCTTTTAAAACAGGATTTAATGACTTTTTTCAAAGGTAACACAAAACGGTTCTCACTGCTTCTAATCCTTAGCTTTCTTTCTTAAGTATGATTTCTGGTGCTTCTTGTTTACAAAACTGGTCAATGACTGCTACATATTATAGATGAAGAGATGTTGCCTGTTGGTAGGCCTGTGCTTTTTGGGGAAAGGGGTGGCTTATGAAGCAAGTATTTGACTGAGAACGGAGACCTTCCTGCTCTGCAGTAGCTTGAGCAATTGGGAAGAAAAGAAGCTGAGAAGCTGTTCAAGATATTCTAAACCAGATGTAGCGGATAGGAACAGGAAAACATTGGGAGAAAGACCAGATTCTTGAGCGTCTGGACAGGAAAGGTTGTAAGAGTTAAAATACATTAATATGAACGACAGTCTTGTATGATAGTTAGGAAGAATTAAAATAAGACCCATACAGAAAATTTTTAGGAACCTGTATTTCCATGAAAGAGAAACCTCTGCTCTAACATGGTTGTAACTAGGTTCATTATGCCTCGTGCTGAGCTGGTTTGAGATTTAACCTTTCAGACTTTTTACTTCAGCCTTTGGTAGCACTCTGTGTATGGAGGAATCAGTGACAACTCACCCGGAATGAATCTAAGAATGCGATTACTGTTTCACTTTTTGCTGGGGAGTGTCATATTTTCCCAAGGTGCTCTGCAAGCTCACAAAACTAATATGACCAATATTCAACTTAAATTTTTCTGCTAAAAAATGGACTTGTTGCTGGAACAGAGTTGCCCAGCCATGACAGAGTAGTGCTATAAGTAGAGAAACACAGGCTCTCTCTGGGGGCCAAATGCTTATAAATATGAAGTCTCCTAAGATTTGGTCTGAAAAAGCATAAATCCAGACTTCAGCAGAGTAAGTTGTATCTATTTTACTGTAATTTTTCTAATTATTGTCTCAGCTTCTGGAGTTCCTGGGTAGGAGATAGAAGAAGGGGGGAAAAAATGAGCCTGAAAAGCCATTAGGCTTGAACAGAATTCTTAAACGCTTCATAAAGGGTTACAAGAAATAGCTGTAGCACTAGAGTCTCCTAACTGCAGCAGTTATTTCAATTAAAGCATTGCCATGTTCTATATACACCGCATTGTTAAAATAGAACAAAAAATAGCCTTTTATTTGAATCAAGAGTTTTTGAGCATCTGTCTTCCTGTTTTTAGTAATGAGTTAGTTAAGGAGGAAGATCAAAGATGCTCTTTTTTGCCCTGGTGATGCTGTACACTGACCCATCAGAAATGCAGGTTTGATATGGCTGAGAAGAACTGCCTGATCCTACTTTCTTATGAGAAGCTTTGCCAGGTTCTGGATTAGCATCATGAAAGACCTGGTTCATGTGCTCCATCCCTTAGATGTACTGAGCAGTCAAACTTGCTGTTAAAGGTTCTGGCTTAAGGGAAGACTTGGGTTTTCTTCCCCCTTTGGAAGTATTAAATGGTGGCCTTAATATCAGGTTGTAAAAATATTTTCCTCTTAAAATAATCAGTTTTATCCAGAATTTCAGAAGCATTTAATTCCTGTATACAAATAGCCTCTCTTCTCCCTTTCTGAAATCAATTAAAGCCTTTTCTTATATAAAACTAGTTGGCTTTTGAAGCCATTTCTCTGAGCAGAAATGTAGTTCTTGGTATATATTTGCTATCATCCTACTGTTGTATCTTCAGTTATTGGATACCACATGTAATCCAGTGTCTTTCTTTTTTTTTTTCTTCTTCTTTTATTAATGATATTTCTGACTCCTTTCCACAATAAGTTTGGGCACAGTCATCTTCCTACTTTTGACCTTACTTAGCAGCTTCTTGATGTTGCTCATCTGTTGCCTTACCAATCGTGAGACTCTTCATCTGGAATAGGCATTTGAAAAGCTCAGTATCACAAGGCTGTCTTGGATCTAACTTCTCAGATGGGTTATTTGGTCATTGAGTCATGATTAACCAGAACATTGTTTCTCTTCTTGTGGAAAGAGCAGGCTTCTGACCATAAAATGGAACATAGTGGACATGTGGCTTTTGCTGTATGCTTTTATGATAACTTCAAGGCAATCAGCTCCCACCAAACTGTTTGCACTGTCAAACTTAGAAGTTTTCTGAAGTCTTCCTTTTGAGTGGATTCCCTCTTCAGGTAGCTGAATCCCAAGGCTCTGTGTGTATTCTACAGGTGACTTTTTATGGGCTTGTCCTTTGTTTCAGCATCCACCAAGAACTTACTGCTGCTTTCACAGAAAGTAATCCCCCCATGCCTTTTTTTTTTTTCGCTCTTCCTCTTACGTCATCAGATCTAGCTTCTGATTTTGGAATCAAACTTAAATCTCATGAAAATTTGCACTGTTTATGGTTTGAAAATCCTTTTAGGAAACTTAACCTGATGGATGGTATCTTCTAGTGCACCTAAACTTCAGGTATGGAAACTGGTGTTGAAGTGGGTATATGGTAAGTTGGGGTTATTTCGTGTGTGAGAAGGGGCGCTGTGGGTCATTTTGGTTTGTTTGTTTTTTTTCCTAAAAGCACTGCAAGAGAGGAGGGAGAGCTTTAAAGAAAAAAAAAAGGATGACAACTTCAGTTTCCTGTTTCTCAAATTGGAAAAGATTAACCTGATGATTCATGTGCTGCTTTAGAGTGTAGGAAAGTTCTGTTCCAGCTGTTTGGGTTGCTGATAATTAGCTAGTTGTAAAATGGAGTGCAGAGATGGCATTTGGGGAAGTTAAACAACTATATTTGCCACTCAGCTTGTAAATGTTGAGGCTATTCTTGTTAATGTTCAGTTAATGTCTCTGCTGTGACTGGTAAATCAGCAAATATTCCAAGTGGATAGCTTTGGGGAGGTCAGGACTACTTAAGAGGTAGTGTACAAACTGGGTCTACCCTTCTGAGCCCATCAGAATGGTGTGACTTTATTTTTACACTTACTTCTGAGGACAACACATAAAGGTAGAGTGCCGCTTTTTTAGATATGATTGCTTCAAGATCATTTCCTGTTACCCCATATCCTAATTCACTAAATGCATTTAGATTTTATTATTTTCCTCTAGTGTTCTTCCTTACATGAAGATTCCCTGTCAGACATATGAGCAGTGATCGAGACGTCATCAGAACACTAGTAATGTTTTCCTTTTTTTTTTTTTTTCCAACCAGGAAAGACAATTTTGCATCACTAAGAAAATGTCAGACTGTCCCATCTACTATGGAACTTCATTCTTCATATTGCCACCTTAAAATGCCTCACTCTTCTGCGGACCTTGAGACCTGGCTCTGGGAATCTTCATGCTTCATGCACTCAGCTATGAAAAATGTTCCTGCTAACAAGCAGGAGCATTCAGACTTAAACTCCTACCCTAATTTTCTTCCAAATTCTGATGAGTCTGGGTTGGAAATGGATTTTGACTCTTCCTCAGAGACAAGTTTCCAAACTGCTCCAGAGTATTAATTTGGAAGTAGACTCCACAGTTTCCAAAATTCCAATTTGGCAGAGAAATTTTAATCCTGAAGGACTAAAGATCACTTTGTGTATTGCCAATAAGTCTTGAAAAACTATTTGTTTACAGCTTCCTGACAAATCTGCCTTGGGAGTTCTGCTGTTTTAAGGGTTATGAAAACTGGCCGCTATACTAAGTAACAGACTACAGTTCTGTTGAAGCACCAGCTTAGTCAACTCTGGTAAAACTTGTAGAAAACAGTGTCTCTCTGTAAATAATTTTTTTTTTAAAATCTACTTTCAGCATAAAAATATAAATTCTGTAAACAGATTGTTAGACAAACAAGCATCAATAACAAAAGCTTTTTAAAAATACAGTTCTTAATGTTACATGTTAGGATTACTTTTATAGCACTTAAATGAAATTGGACTTTAACTTCATAAAGGGAAATACACAAATGAGCCTTTTAGTGGCCTCCAGTGTCCATTTGCCTTATGATTAAACATACCATTGAGTTTATGGAAAAGTTGTCTGCATGAGGTACTGTAGGAACAGTATTACTCTAGGTGGTTGTGCATATTCCACAGTTTATATTACTTCTCTATGGCTCTTTCCCTCTTCAAATACTTCAAGGTAAAAAGCCATAAGAAACTGGGACACATTGTCCCAAAGTGTAAACAGGCACAGTTTCTGTGATTTCAGATGATTTTTTTTTTGTACTTACTATGGGCTTTGTACTTGACTAAGTATTGAAAAGTACGTAAAATAGTGACTGTGATTATTAGTGAACAGTAATTTGAGATGTCGTTAAACTTTACGGAAGATGCTATATGTTGATTTTTGTTAACAAGTGGTGAATCCTGTTTAGGTCTTCTCTCTCACTGTTGTCCAATCATTCTTGATTTTTATTTTTTCCAACTTGAGACATTTTTCTTCTGTTCTTTCACTTCCTTCTTGCCAAAAGAGGGTAGTAAAAAAGGGTCCCTTCTGTCTCAGTGTGATATGATAACCCAAAGGAAGTTTTCCAAGATTGGTTGTTAGAAGAAAACATGTAAGAGTTAGTGGTAGTATCAGTATCCAGGGAGCTGTGCAAAGGTCTCAAATAATGGGTTAAAAGTCAGTCAAATTGTATCTGTATTGATGAGCATTTTAAACGCTTTCCACTATAGAGGTTCAGCATAATTTTAATAAAGATAACGCATTAGTGTATGAATACATCAGGAGAAGTACATAACTGTTAACAAAACATCAAAAGAGTAGTTAATATTATCACATCTTCTACATTTTTTTAGGTAGAAGGAAACAGTGATGGCTTTAAAGTTGTGTTTGTGCATGTGTTTGGGGGCAGGTGTGTGACATTTGAAGACTTCTCATTCAAGAATGTGAATTCTGTGCAACTTGGGTGCAGTCCAGGGAAAAAACTACAGATGCTTCCTGATAGTATCTTGTACAAGGAGAAGCAGTGATGAGATTGTGCTGTTCAGGAGAGGGAACTTTGGAGTGTGAACTTTGCTGTTTGACAAGCTTCCAGACACTAAAATGTTGCATTTTTTTAATTAGACCAGCCGTTAAGCAGTTTCTCAGTTGTGATTTCTCTAAGCTTGAAGTGCTCAATTTTACAACATTAAAATTGATTTTAGAATGGTGGGGGACAGGGGAGAAAGTGTCAAGCTATCCATTTCCATACTACAGAAGACTGGTGCTATTTTACTTCAACTCTTTTTTCATTTCTTCTATGTATAGATCTTCAAATTTGCAAGAAAAGTTGGAAATGTTACTCTATGATTAAAAGATACAAGATGTTTTATATTGTCTTGATTTATAACTTTAAACTTTCTATAATTTTATAATGTTCTGTAAAATGTTAATTTTACCAGTATGTGTTGGGATTTAAGCAGAAATGCCAAGTTTTGTGTCCTTTCTGTCTGCTGAAATAGTTCTGTTAACCACACTTGAATCAACCTTAACTACTACTTCTGTTGTGCACACCTCCAGTTTTGTCTCCTTTTTCTAAAATAAAAAGACAATCTCTTCTGTTACCATGTTTTCTAAGCTTTCCTGAGTCTAATTCACCTTGTGTATGTTAAATAAGAATGTGTTAATTTCATTGAACATTTAAAAGACTTAATGGTCTTTTTTTAAGAATAGTAACTTAGGTTATACTATACTATATACTATACTCCACCTATACTTCAGCTGGACATGAGTAATCTTAATTTAAAGTCTACCATCTTTGCGATTCATTAGTTTACAGATGACTCTGTATTTAAATAATTCAAAACCAGAGGGAGTTGGTACTGGAGGACAAAACCAAACATTGTCTCCTTTCTTAGTTAAAACTTGTTAATTTATTGTAGTACAGGTACCAGTGCTAAATAACTGTTTTAAGTAATTTAAAACATGAAGTTTTAATGTCTGGACCAGTCTGACTTCATGGGGTCTGAGGAGCTGTTGCCACTGTATGTGCTGCAACATCAATTCATTTCTTGTTCATAGAATTGTGACTGGTTATGGTTGGACTCAGTGACCTTAAAGGTCTTTTCCAATCAAATGATTCTACGGAATGTTTTGTGTTGGAAGGGCCACTAAAGATCATTTGGTCCAACCCTCTGCCATGAACAGGGACACCTCCCACCAGACCAGGTTGCTCAAAGCCTGGTCCAACCCGGCCTTGAACACTTCCAGGGAGGGGGGCATTCACATCTTCCCTAGGCAGCCTGTTCCAGTATGTCACTGCCCTCATAGTAAAGAATCTCTTCCTAATATCTCATCTAAATCCTCTTTTTCGGTTTTAAACTGTTACTCTGCATCCACGCTCCCTGATGACAAGTCCTGCCCCTGCTTTCTTGTAGGCCCCTGTCGGGCCCCGATGGGAGGTGTTTCGTTTTGATCACCCACCCCTTGCCGTGCTGCTGTAAGGGGATACACGTAAAAACGGATTTATTTATTTTATTTTTATTTTTTTTTTAGGAAGCCCCAAAAGTCTTAGCTCCCCCGCTCTTTCCTGCGCACGCGCGCGTTCCCGGCAGGAAGCCTCTCCGCCTCTTCCTGC